>NC_086334.1:45943288-46153288 GCF_032445375.1 Bacillus rossius redtenbacheri
TACGTTATAATTTTATTAGTAGTAATTCCAAAAGAAAAAAAAATTAAAATGAAATTGCTTGAGAAAAATCTTTGACAGTACCCAAAAAAAATCTCGCACACTTAACTGTGGTGTGGTCAGCGTAATTGCACTGAGCCATTACGGAGCGAACGAATAGTTTGAAGCGATTGTATTTTGAACTCATTTTACTTTCCTCCCGTCCGAAACAGTTGGTTGTTTTCCTCCCAGTGAACGCAGGCTGCAGCCACGCTGTAAGATACGACAACATTGAATAACGAGTTCTATTGCATATATTATTTATGACCTGTCGAGCCGGAGATTGGAGTTGAATTATAAACATGTGCGCACGTAGCTTACGTGTGTGCGTACAGCATAGGCGTGCGCACGGTAGGTGCCACAGGTGCCTTGGCACCACCATTAGGGTTAACGTTATTTTATTTTTTACAAGCAAAAATAATACATACTTACAAAAAACCGTATTATTTCCAAAAAAAAAATATGTTTTCCAATCGTGTCGAGTTACAGATATGTGCTCATAACACTATCAGTATATCAATTATCAATCGAACCAACTAGTATACACACAGAAACAAGCCAGGTGCAATTACTTGTGTTGTACACGCGGGCTGTGGCTACGAAACTTCTGAAATGTTAATACTTCTCCTAGTTCTCCTCGAATTACATAGAATGCGCGCTCGGTGTCCACTGTTCACTCCACTCGGTAGGCGCACGGAATAATAGCCGCCGTCCGCCAGGTAGCACTACTGTGTAGTGTTTACTCTTACTGTTTACTCATCAGTTTACTGTTCTAATGAGTACACGAGTACAGCCTGTGTTTGTTACGTGGATCACTCATTAATTAATTATCATTTTATTTTCACTAGTTGACAGTTGTTATAGTTCGTTAATTGCTGTATATATCTGTCTGTATGATTTATAAACGGGTGATTAAAATTAAAAAGCCGGATCCCGAAAAGGATTACTCGATGACTTATATGCAGTCGCCGACAAAACATTTTTGTTGTATTCCAAAAGTTAAAACTTTTGCCTACTCTTATTTGTGTATTTTTATTATTTTAATATTTTACACATTTGAGGTATGTTACAAAAACTCCCTTGATTTGTTGATTTTAAAACTTAACATATGAGAATGTTTTTTCTAGCATTTATTTGGCGTCTTCAGAAAACATGTAAGTAAGGTTTTTCAAAGCCACCAGCATGAATTCCGTGCAAACAATTTGTGCAATTTACTTTATGGCTCAACAAAACTTAAAAACTGTAAATAGTTTAGTAGTTTTACTGGTGATTAAAACGTTCAAAGCCATAATTTGTCATAAAAAATGTTAAAATTTTTTACATCTGTGTATTTAATGTTTTTGTTCGGAAACACCTTAAATAGCACCATTTTGCGCTTTCAAATCCAAATTTTTCCGGGGGAGGGCCCCCGGACCCCCCGCTTTAGACTCGGGTCCGTGAATGATTGGGGCTGTTGTGTAATCTGGCACCACCACTACTGAAGTCCTGCGCACGCCTATGGCGTACAGTCCTTCTTGGCTGTTCAGATACACGAGTTTCTTAAAACTGGTCGTGATCGTTTGTACTTAGTACGTGATTAAATGCCCCTGAACTTCGGGGGACGGGAATTGCGATGTTCATGCTCTAACCCAGGGGGATTTTGGTTCGCAATATCCGCGAAGTAAGGGGAGGGGGAAGGGGATTGAGGTTGCCGCATGTGTGCCACATAATCTCTCTCTCTCTTCCCCCCCCCCCCCCCTTCTCATCCCGCACGCATGCACGCACCACAACTCTCCAGCAGATGTTGATCCACCCGCAGCCAATCTCATATCGTGCGTCATACATGCGCTGCTGGAATGACAGGTGTAGCCGGCGCTTCTCTCAGAGCTGATTGGTGCTGACCGGGTGTGAGGCCCGTACAAAAAACATCTCCCAGCATAATGGGCCAGTGTTTATCTTGGACAGTATATTTTTTTTATCATCAGATACTTTTTCTTATCAATATTTTTGCTACACATTTTCCGGAATACAGGAATGTATTCTTTACCACAAATCAACATTAGGAAGAATACACTACCGCCATCTGCTTACATTCCAATAAAGATTATTTTACCCACAATGCAAAGTACAGCTGACAGTTGGTTCGCAAGATTTACAAGAAGAAGCATATATCTCCAGTAAATATTACTCATGCGTGAACACCGATTTTATGCAATTTTGCTTAGATTTATTTTTTTTTGTTTAGAAATGTTTTCTTAAAGATTGTGTGTGTGTGTGTGTGTGCGGGGGGGGGGGGTTTACTGCTCAGTCCCGTAAGCCAGAAATGGCCTAAGAGTTAGACGGGAAACAGCTCGTTTTATTTTAATTGTATTGGCACGCTCTTCTGAACATAGTAAAATAATTTGTGATCTGTCGTGTGGAAGAGATGCAGCGGTGACCTTTTATATGTTTATCATTGGAAATTAAGAATCCCAGTTGAAATTAAGCTGTGTTCAGGCGTTACGTTTATAGACTTTCCCGTCATCGAAAAAAAGTCTTGTATTGTAACATACCTAATGTTTAACTAAAGCTTATGTTTGTGAAAAAGATTCTCAATGGATTTGGAAGTTTATAATTAATTGAGCTGAAAACTTCTTAAGGAAGTTCAAACATTTGTGTTCACTGATCTAGAGCAGGATTATTTGAAATAGTTTAGCAGGCGATCTTACAGCTGGTAAAGTCTTAATATGTTTTTACGGTATTTAATCGATAGTTTTAGTTTGCGGTTTAGGTGTCTTTATTTTTCAGTGTGATCACCCTGAATATCTCTGACCGAAGCTATGTGTGTGCTCGGCAAGCGTGCCGAATGGAACTGAGCACACACAGAAACGAAACCTTTTAAGCAGTAACAAAACATTTTGTGAAAAATCTTTCTGCGAGATAGTTATTACAGTGAACATTTTTTTCCCCGTCGATTCATTTGCATAAGCATTAATTTATGGCAACGGTATAACATTATGCGCGCTGTTTCAGACACGCCATGTTTTGTAGTTTTTTTTTTTCTCGGTTGCTTTGCCACTTTTTCGCTTAGTGGAAGTGTTATAGAAACGCAACTGTGTAGGTCAACATTTTTTTTTTTGCCGACAAACTGTTTTCTCGGTAATTGGAGATAATGACTTGAACTGCTTATCCATCAACGAGTCAGAGTAGTGGGTAGTAGCTGCGCGGAGCTGCCGCAGTGTTATACGTAACACGTAATGGCCGCCGCCAGAGGTGTGTGTGTTTACGACTGCGCAGGGACTAGCCGCTGTGTGTGTGACGTATCTGGCTTTACAATCTAGCGTGGCTTTAGAGTCGCGTGCGCGTCGGGCCACACGTGCTCAATTTCCCCCCCCCCCCCCCACCCCCCATCACAGTGCACCTCGTACACCCCGCACACCCCTGTCCCCAAACCACAACACTTCCGTGATCGAGTTGCCCGTAGCAACAAACTATAAACTACCGGAACATACGACGGAAACGTGTTCCCCCCCACCCCCACCCACGGTTACTACTTGCGGCTTTGGTGGTGGTTGGTGGTTCACGACGAAAGGAAAATTCGTTCGTTCCAAAAAAAGAAAACACGTTTTAGCTTTCACCCTGATCGCTGTGATTGGAAGAGGATCTGGCCAATCAGGACTATTATTCTGCTTGGTAGTAGTTGCAGCCGCCTTGACTGAAGCTTAGTTCTTGAATGTTGACCATTCGTGATAACGGCGAAACTCTAAGAGTTTAGGGTACTGTAGCCATCGTCTCAGTTGATGTTATTGGGGTGTAGTTTTTTTTTTATTGATTTGAGGCTATTTACAAACATTTACGATGTTTTGGGCCAGGGGTCTGTCATTAGATAGCGCCAACATCAGAATGTAATTACCATTCAGAGCTGGATTACAAGTAATTTTTAATGTGACTTTTAAACAGAATCTGATTATACTTTCTCAATAAGTTATTTTGACTCTTTACAATATTTAAGTGTTGATGAAACCACATAAATATATATATATATATTTTTAAATAAAGGTGCGAATCAACAAATGTTACACCGTCAGTTTGAAGTTCTTGTTTTTTTTATCTTGCTCGTTAAAATGTAATTTTATTTAGCATATACCTGTCGAATACGTATATTCAAAATAATAAATACGATGCATAACTATTAAATAATGTGTAGCGCCGAAATGTAAAGGAACCGGTAGACCTTGGTAAACGTTTATGTTTAAACACCAGTATTTAAGATAAATTTTTGTGTGACCATGTGTGATTTAATGTATCAGTTGATTCCTGAAGGCACTAGTTAATAGTAAATTCATATTTTCGTGGGACAAAACTAAATGTTTTTGGTTTTATGCTGTGTGGTTTGCAGTGTGAGAATCATTGGTGACCGATTTCAGAGGGGGGAAAAAAAAACTAGGAATTATGTTTAACCTGGGGATGGTATCTCTGTTTACTTCTATACTCCTTGGTTTGGGCGATTACAAAGTGGGTTTACAACGTGTTTTAAGAAAAATAATCGTCTTCACGCGGATTCGCCGAACGCATTAGCTTTGGTTAACGGTAAATAACACACTTCACATGACCTTTCCCCATGATACGATGTTGGCCGAGGGAAAAACTAGTTCCTTGGTTTTCTTCAGAACTGTGTCGCGGAGAACACGCACTGTTGCGTCACGATTGCCCTGTTCTCTTTTTCTCTCACACAACGCAGATACAAAAAAATTGGTTGTCTGTAAAGTCGGTTTACGGACGATAGTTTAACGTGACGTCATAACAAAACATTGATGAAATGATTGCATACTTTTATGAATAAAATTGAATCATTTTTATTGAATTATCACTATTTTGTATGGATACTAAGGAGGAGTGAAACGAAATTACAATTTAATTGATAAATTTACTTTTATTTGCACTCATTAATTCAAATATGTTTATTACTTTAACGAAGAGATTATTTTAACTAACTTTTATACATGTTTGCTATTTAACTTCTTCCGATCTGTGTTATTCTGTTAAGGATAGGACGACGATAGGAAAAGTAGGAAACGAATGGGAGTGTTTCAAGTTTAATGTGCCTCGAAAAAGTCAAATCGATGGTTGTTACAATCGAGTGGAAGAGAGATGCGGCGCAAGCGTACAATGAGCGTAACGGGACAATGTGCGTAACGGGACTTTTTTTCGTGCTTGCAGCCGGCTTTCATCGATTTAATAGACTTTGTCACGTCAAAAACTAGGAAACGGTGAGTGCACGACGACAGAAGTAAACCGTAAACTCGCTGGCTCTCGATCTCACAACGTGCCTCGCTTGCAATAAGTAGGTCCGTATGTTGGCTTTCACAGTTATGACTTGAGGCAACAAATTATTTCTCCATTTTATTAACTTGCAAAGTTGTTGCTCAGATTTTCCTTGCCCGTCTGCTGTAGCAGCCCTTAGGGCGGTGTTCCGAGACGTTCGGGTAAGGTAGCGGATAAGCACTGCCTTGTTGGTACACAACCGTAACCTAACTCGCGCGCCGTATTCCAGAACGTGTCCAAACCGAATCCCAAAACAAACAAAAAAATAAGAAAATCGGTAACGGTTTAACCAAACGGTGCCCTGCGCTAGACTTGAAACTAATTTCAACGCATTCTAGCGGACGTTTCGAAACCATCGCTACAATTGTTACGTCAAAAATACTAGAAATAGCAGCACCATCGCACAAAATAGAACCGCCTGTCTAATTTTCCTACGTGTTTTTTAAGGTGCGATTATTTCTTATGAACGTAATGTGTGGAAAAAAATGAATTCCAGAATAGTTTGGGTATCATAAAGTTTCATTGGGCACACCAACACACTTGGTACGTCCCCCGATGATCACAAAAGGGACTACATACGAGTTAATGGCGCCAGACGCGGGTCCGCCATCTGGACGAAATCAACGAAAAAGTGAGCTCTGCGCATGCGCGGAATTTGGGCAACAGATCGGCAACGGATAGGACATCAAAATCCGTTCCCTAAAAATAGGGGGCTGGCCGTGTCCTATCGTGCACTAGGATTACGGTTAGGGAACAGGTGTAGCATATTGAATTTTATTTCAAACACCTCCGTAGAATCGTAAATATAAATAAACCCTGAAACACAATTAGACATGTGTGAAATCATGATTGAAGTCTACAGTGAATTTAGCTTCTCTTTTCTTCGCCTTGACCATGGCTTCTTGTGACTCGGCGCTAATCCGCCGGCTTTACGCATCCAGTTGAATACAAGTTAGGCCTAAACAGTGACAAGCAGGAAACTAGACTTATAAAGGTCTTAACTATTTTAAAGTTTAACATTTCTTGTTCGACGAGTCTCTTTGCTTTTTACGTGGTTTATGTCACGAATTGATAAATAGGTAATTTTTTCCCTTATCTTAGGCCCTTCTACAATAGCACGCAGACTGAGACGAACCGGCAATGCCTAGAGCTTCCGTTTACGTTGCTCCGTGCGACCAATAAAAGACGAGAATTAGGCTGTGGTGGTAGCCATGTTTGCTCATAAGTACGTTAAAAATTGAATACGTAGTGTTCTTCTATAACTTCGTTTATTTTTAATTGTGTGTAAATTCTGTCCGTGTTTATGATGTCGGACCACAACATATTTTATAATTAAATTAAATGGAATCCTATTGACTGGCATTTGTTAAGTTTGCTGCATTGTAGAAGCAGCGGTTGCGATAGGAGATCCGTCTCGGTTTCCGTGCCGTTTTGAGAAGGGGCCTTATTGATTGCGGGGGAGTTGATGAGTTGGTAAGCTGTTGTGTGTTTTTTTGACGTGACAACGTCTAATAAATCGATGAACGCCGGCTTCATGCACGAAAAAGTGTCCCGTTACGCACATTGTCCCGTTACGCTGTGTCCCGTTACGCTCATTGTACGCTTGCGCCGCATCTATCTCTCTTCCACTCGATTGGAAAAACCATCGATTTGACTTTTTCGAGGCACATTAAACTTGAAACACTCCCATTCGTTTCCTACTTTTCCTATCATCGTCCTATCCTTAAAAGAATAACACAGATTGGAAGAAGTTAAATAGCAAACATGTATAAAAGTTATCGTTAAAATAATCTGTTCGTTAAAGTAATAAACATATTTGAATTAATGAGTGCAAATGAAAGTAAATTTATCAATTAAATTGTAGATTATATCACTCCTTTGTATCCATACAAAATAGTGATAATTCAATAAAAATTATTCAATTTTATTCATAAAAGAATGCAATCATTTCATTAATGTTTTGTTACGACGTTGTCACGTTAAACTATCGTCCGTAAACCGACTTTACAGGCAACCAATTTTTTTTTTCCACTGCCTGGCAGGCGTGGGTGGGTGTGGCGATGGGGAGCGAAGCCCGTGAAGCGAGCAGACGGCGGCGTCCCCCGCGGTCACGTGGCGAGCACGCCGCGTCGCGACGCCCGCTGGGCGCCTATCGACCCGCCCCGCTAATCTTCTGTTGTCCCCCGGCCCGACAGGAGGGGACTCGCTGATTGGCAGCCAGGACGGCTGGCCGACCGCTACACGTTCTCCGCGCACCGCATGCCGTGGTTACGAACCAGCGCGCGGCGTGTGTTCGGCTTGATCCGCGAGACTTGTGGGCGTCAGAGTGCCAGAAACCACTGGATGGGCGGAATATTGCCACAATAAAAACTGTGCGATTGAGAAATGCCTAAATCGAAAAAATAAGTTTTAAATATAATGAAAACATGGAAATTTCTTAATAAAAACGAAAATTGTTCGAACATCCTTGGTTCAGAATTTATGTAACGGTGTATTACCGGAGTGGCGTATTGATTTTAATGGCAAAATATTATAACTTTGGAATATGTTTTGCCCGTGTAAGCATGGCTCTTAAAACATAATCTTGTGTGTGCATTGCTTTGCTTGTGCTCCTGTGTATTTTTTTTTTTTTTTCAATAGAAACTGATGTATGATTTTCAGCACTCAAAACTTTGCGCGGCTTTGCAGTTTTAAATACTTGAAACAAAATATAAATCTTTTTGGTTGTTCCGTATTGAAAAAATAAATCAATATTAAACGTAATACCTACGGTTAATATTCCCAGCGACGAACAACAAAAAGAGAAAAAAATCAAAGTAGCCAACATTTTCTGTCGATAAGTTACGGACTTTCAGGTTGTTAGGTTGCCCGTAAGTACCGCACAGTCCGCTGCTTCCCAGAGGAAATAAGAGCGATTGTTGTGGTATCGAGTTGCGGCTCTCTCTTCCTGGCTGTGTGGACATGAGGCGACTGCTACTGGTCGTCCACGCCTCGCGACCTCCCCTGGCCGTCGTCCAATGAGGAACCTGAGATTCACCCGGCCCGAGGCAGACGCCCGAGTCATCGCTAGGGCCTTCTTTTCACAGACGAGGGAGCCAAAACCCGAAGTTCATGCTCGCTTTTTTTCTCTCGTATCTTTAATGTAGCTATCCTAACCAAATCAACCGTCCACAATGTTTTAAAGTATTCATAATGTAGCTAACCTAACCTAATTGACCATTAGTATCCTTTTATCAACACATTTACAATGAACAAAAAAAAAAACCGAAGTTGCACGATCGGGCGTTTGGCTTTCTCGTCAGTGAAAAGAAGGCTTCCCCATCGCTAGGGCCAGCGATTATCTCGCGGAAAAGAATTCCAGACAAGCTGTGCGTCCAAACACTTGCGTCACTGCCTGAGTTACCGTGATTTCATTGGGAGTTACTTTAGGATACACGTGTACTCTCTACACACGAATCGCAGCGATCCTCGTTCTGAATAGCCTGGCCGAACAAGGGCAGTGTCTTCTCTTGCAAAAGGCCGCTAGACACAAAGCAGAAATTAACTGGCGCATGAATACTCGCAATTGCAGTCTAGTAAGCGAAACTGATTGTTTCGCGATAAAATCACTGCCTCTAGTCTTCGCCTACGTGCATCAGCGCATTTCCCCCCCCCCCTACTAGCTGAGGACAGCTCGCTTTGATGGGTTTATTTTTGGTACATCTGTGCAGTTTAATCTCGGTCCAGTTCATTACATTCGAGAATATTCTAGTGCATTCAGTGACGGGTGGTCGGTGGTCGACTCGCAGACCCCACACACGCACACCAGACTGGACAGATCCCGAACATTGTTGTAGAACACTTCAGTCCATGTGTGTGCCCGAGTTGTATCACTTCCAACCACCATGTCCCTCACACCACCGCAGCTGTCTGCAAGGAAATACACGGACGCACATGTCTGTTTTGTTTAAGTGAAGCTTATTTAAAGTCGGTTGGGTAAGTCGAGGCTATGACTCATCAGAGCGTAACGAAAAGGACAGCCCTCAAGAGTGGGGCGCTAGATGGCGGGGAGTCGAAGGGGGAAGTATTGAGCGCCCAACTCCTCACTCTCGGGCAGGCGTCAGTTGAAGCAACTATATAGTACTGCCGTTTTTCGTTAATTTTGGAAACTGCAAAGAATTTTCTCTTAAACCCATTATTCATCTGTTGGATTCAACTGAAGGTATGGACTCTCGTAAATAAAAGATGATTTTCAATGCATAATTACCATGTGTTTACAATATTGTGTACCCTAAAAATAATCTATATCTCAAACGGTGAAGTTTAACTTCTAGCGGACGTGGTGACTACGCACGCGTTTTATTTTTCTTGTAAATGTAAAATGTTAGGTTAGGTAAGATATCTTACATAAATAGAATTCTCGTTTTTGTTTTTTTTGTTTTTTTAACATGAAGATAGGAATTTGCGTGTCTTGAGTGATTTTCAACAAAAAACCAAAGGTTAAAATATTTGAATTCTCCCAAAAAAAAAAAAAAAAAAAACATGCGTTTCTGTTACTCCGGCCGCTAAAGTTGCAGGAGCGAATGTGCGAACCTGGGATACGTTCGGGACTGATCGGGGGTCGGTGAACGTGAGGCTCCCCGCTGGCCAATGGGAGAAGGGGTTTATTCCTGGCGCCGCGGAGCTCTGGTTTCTCGGCGGTCTGCACCGCGCGCCGGCCGAGAGACGAGCGCTGGACGTCTCCTGGGTGCCTTCTGCCGAGGCCAGTTCCTTCGGCACAGTAGTAACTAGAGGTTTTTGAAATAAATACACGGGTTCGAATTTTATTGATTTGATCTATTTTCTAATTTTCTCTACAAATTCTTTCCCCCACCACCACCGTAAATCGTATATTCGCCAATGGGTCTGATTATTTGAAATACTGAAGTAGCTTGGCTTCTTGGTTGTAGCCGTGACCATGGCGAATAATTCACCGACGTTTCGGTTGACATTGCAGTCGCCATCATCAGGGAGCCTACTGACCTACTGCTCCCTGATGATGATGTCGACCGAAACGTCGGTGAGTTATCTGCCGAGGACACGGCTACAACCCAGAAGCCAAGCTACTTCAGACAATGGCCGTGAAAGCCGGCGTCAACATTATTATTGGAAATACTGTTACTCCTTCGAAATAGAAAAAATATTTTTTTTTTCAAAGTTCTGCAAGTTCCGTGTGTTTGCGTGTTGACGAATCCATTAAACCCATTTATTTCACATTTTCAGCAAGAGATTGAATGTCAGTTGTTTGGTTTGTTAGCGCCAACCTCCTCATTCCTAGAGTCAACTACTCGTAAGCAAATTCAAGCTCGTCAAGTATGTCGTTGCGAGCCCGTTAGTTGAAAATAAAATTCGTTGTGAGAAATGTGTATTTGTTCGTTGTAATGAAAAGTTGTTTTATTGTTCAGCAAGACCGGATATTCCGTCGCCTCCGTCCGTTCGTCGATCACGTGACCTACATCCAATCACATGGCCCGAAAAATTTTGTCCGTTCGTCATACTTTTGACGGACGGATGAAATTATAACCTCCAAATGATTGCAATGGTTTTGCGCGTCAAATTTTATTAGAAGTTTAAGTTAGTTTAATTCTTTAGGTGCTTACGTAATATCGAAGTTAGTCTTAGTAAATTAAATTATTAATTTTATACACGTTTATATCAATATAAAATACTGACCATTTATTTAAAAAAAAATTGTTTTGTTTTACCAACCGTGTTTATAATATCACTAAAATCATTTAATTTTTATTAATTAGTTTAATGCAAAATTAAAGTTAGTTTTTTTATTACGCCAAGTAATAACGCGCGTGCTAATAACACGCACCAACTTAAAAAAAAACTTTTTTGAACACATTTTAAAGTCAGATTCACAGGAGTGTAATTAATTACACATTGTATCTCTACAAATGATGAAAATAATACCAGAATGAAAAATATTGAGTTTAATGAGTTATAATCGTATAGGCTTAAATGTTTGTTAAACTAATATAATTATATAAGATAAATATTCTGCCTAATGTAACTTTTGTCAAGAGTTGGTAGCGTGTGTTCGGAAGAATGTCGTGAGGGAAGCCTATGATGTACATTCTGTATTGCACAGACCCGAACAAGCCCGATTCGGCCAATTCCTAAACAACCATTAAAATGATTTGACAGTATTTTTAATGTAGCTATACTAACCTAGCATAACCAACCATCCACAATTTTTGTAAAGTAATAAAAAATTATCCCGTAGTTGGCCGAAGGTAGATATTCGGGCTCGTTCGGGTCTGTGCAATAAAGAATGTACATCATAGGCTTCTCACGTCGTGACGGTGGAAAGGTAGTGTTTTAAATCGCTTGGCGGCTGACGGACGCGAAGGGCTGTGGTAATTCCGACTCGAGCAGTTCGCGCATGTAATTTAGCGGGTCCGTCTACCGCCGTGTGAATCCAGGGCGTTGAGACAAAAGGGCGCCTGTCTCCGTGTGGTGTGGGGTCGGCCGTGGCGACGTCTCATTACGTAAGGGCCCGTCTCCGGGACCGGAGATTGGGGCGTTCCAGGGACTACCTCGGGACTATTACATCCGGCGACGGTATTCCTATTTACCGTCTCGGGGGAGGGGAGAGTGACTTAATTGGTGAGGGAGGCCGCTCGCTCACCGTGTAAAGACATTTCACCTTGAATTTACAAGGAATGCTGCCGACAAATTGATCAGGGATTTTCGGTAATGTAAGGATATCATGGTAAATTTACCAGTTCTTGGGAAAAGGGGGGTGAGGAATGGGGTGGGGTGGGGTGATTAGCCTCAAGACCATCCTTCGAAAATTTTTAAAAATATTAACTCTTTCAATCAACGTTTTTAAGAAAATTCTAAACTTCAATTTCAACATTGGTTTTGCTCATCTATCTTTAATTTTTATATAGGTACCTATATATTCTTACGTAATAAATCATTCTCCGGTTGGTTTTATAAAACTCCTACGATCAAATTCTGGTAAAATCGCGTCGTTACAGAAGGCAATAAGATATTTTAAAGTTTTTTTTTTCTGGTACGATATTATGAATTGAAATAGGTGCTTTAAATGGACATTGCTAATAACAATTTATATATATATATATATATAAAATTTTGTGTGTGTGTGTATATTATATAATATTTCTGTTTCCGTTAATGTCGAGATTTTTGAGCAGAACAAAAGAGAGGAAGAAGAAAAAGCGCGGGAAGTATAAATGAAAGGGTGACCGAAGAGCGACGGCGCGGTAGCCGGCAGGAAATGGAACGCGGCCCGTGCAGGCTGCGTGCGTGACTTGACGCCGCGCTGGCGTGTCGGGGCGTCCCTGCCCGCGACCCGCGCTGGCGCCGCACGCAGCCCGCAGCGCATAACGGGAGACCCCCACTCCTTTTTCATTACAGATCTTTATTTTAAATATATATATATATTTCAACGTACTGTTGAAAAATGTCCACCTCAAACCTTCGTTAAACTTTCTTTTTGACGTGAGGATCGTTTCGGAGTATGTTACAAATGAGTGGATACAACCCAAATTAATTAACTGCTGGGTACACCTTTTTCCTCCCATTTGACAATCTAAATGACTGTCCACAAAATTATTTGACACTTCCATAAGTTCACTACTTACTCGTTTCCCACTGGAGCTGGGCTCTCTTTACTGTTGGTCTCTTTGACAAGTCTCGTTTGCGTCTCCCGACGCTCCAGTCTTGGCACACGAAGCCCGTCGCTCGTCGCCCGCTATCGCCTCGCCCTCTTCTCCGGTACCGCCCCCAGCCTACTGTCACACCGCCTGTCAACCCGCGCAAAGGTCTCGAGGCGCCCCCGAGTGTCGCGTCATCAAGGCCCCCAGACTTGACACTCGAAGCTGGGAGAAAATGGCGTCCTAGTTGCGCCACTCCACGCGTCGGGCTACTGGGGAGGCGCCGTTGGGTGGGGGGGCGGTGGTTTTTGTTAGGTCCTTGTATTTAGTTGTGAGGCTGGGTTCATAGTTTAAAAAAAAACACAATCTGGTGCATAGCAGGCCATACGCACGGCTGTGCACACTGACCTGTGCGAAATCGGTTCACAATTGAAATCTTAATGTTAATTTCAGCCAGTGAAATTTTTCGATGTATCTGTCATCTGTTGGCAGTGTTGTTCACTATATTATTAACTACCAAATAATTATCCCGTGACATCTGACCAACGATTCGTTAGGACAGTTTTTCAAAATATGTTATATGAAATTTTTAGTTAACGATTCTAACCACAAAACCTCTTTATTTAAAATTTTTGTGAGTGGCTTATAAGTAATAGCATTAATTAATTTTAGAAACAGGAATTTACGCCTGAGCATTTTAATATCTCGACAACTTCTTGCCGCAGTATGACTGATAAATATGAACCGTTCTCTAGTCCCGCCGAAATGGCTTGCTACTCTACTCTCATTGGTTTTTTGTGCCATGCGTCCGTAACATAAATAAAATACGTTAATTTCCCTTCTATGCGCACGACCTGTATCCCACGCGCACGACCGTCCTGTGCGCTATTGCGAATCAGTGGGTTCGAAAACATGGCGGTCCGATCTTTATTTTAAAGAATTCTAAATTGAATTTCGTTTCAGTTTCGTATTATAGGTTCTAAGTGTATTTGCAACATGGAACCGATGAATTTGCTCGTTACCGAGATTAGATGTTGCACATCTCTGGCAGGAATTATTACCGTGAAGAGATTAGTTGTATTTCCAAGAAACGATTATGAGAGGACGCGGCTACGTTGAGAAGGGAGCAAGAATGACTCATGAGCTCGTGTGGCTGGGAGCCAGCAGCGACATCCCGCCGTCCGTCAGCTCGCGACGTGCGGCGCTGGACCCTGTTTAACTTGTGAGTCAGCGGGAGCCGATAAGCGAGTCTCCAGGGCGACTCATTTGGCCGCGGTGTTATCAGGCACGGGGGTCTGGGTCCGGAGTTGCCATGCGTGCGTTCCCGGGGGGTGACGACCTTCCGTATTTTGTATCGTGAAGCACCGTGGAAGTAGCATCAACGCAAAAATAAAAACTTAAAAAAAAAAAAAATTGGTTGTCTGTAAAGTCGGTTTACGGACAATAGTTTAACGTGACAACGTCATAACAAAACATTGATGAAACGATTGCGTACTTTTATGAATAAAATTGAATCATTTTTATTGAATTATCACTAATTTGTATGGATACAAACAAGGAGTGAAATAAAATCTACAATTTAATTAATAAATTTACTTTTATTTGCACTCATTAATTCAAATATGTTTATTACTTTAACGAAGAGATTATTTTAACTATAACGTTTATACATGTTTGCTATTTAACTTCTTACAATCTGTGTTATTCTGTTAAGGATAGGACGATGATAGGAAAAGTAGGAAACTAATGGGAGTGTTTCAAGTTTAATGTGCCTCGAAAAAGTCAAATCGATGGTTGTTCCAATCGAGTGGAAGAGAGATAGATGCGGCGCAAGCGTACAATGAGTGTAACGGGACACAGCGTAACGGGACAATGTGCGTTACGGGACACTTTTTCGTGCGTGCAGCCGGCGTTCATAGATTTATTAGACGTCACGTCAAAAAATGCAATGACCCCAGCATTGAAGGCGTGAATGTGTTGTGCACGTGCGCAATGGGTTATGTGCGGCTGCCTTAATGACGGCGCAGGAGTTATGTAAGGCGCGCTGCGAGCGTGTTTTCGCAGTGGCTGAGGGCGTCTCTGTTTACCCGGACAACCGCCTCGTCAGGCATTCCAGCCGTCGGCGACCCACTTCCACCGCCCCGGGTCTCTACGGCGGCGCTCCTTCCTCCGCCGCGCAGCCTTCCCCCCCTCACCACTCCCCCCCACAACACTCCGGGCCGCGGAAGGTCGCGGCATACCACAGCAGGGTCACCTTGCCGAAGTGCGGAGCCTGGGGTCGCCTGTGCCTCAATTACACTGTGTGACCCGCCTCTGACGTGGTTCGTTCCTTTCATCATTTGGAGTTGTATGTATGTATATAATGTACATGATGAAATTTAGTACACTTGACCTTCAAAAAAGAGAGGAAGGTCATTCACTGTCTAAGTGAGATTTCGAAAACCCCGCCACCATTCCGCTCCCGCCTCTTAAAAGTAAAATTTTGATACTCAATGAAATTTTGCACACTCGATGTTTAAAATAATTACTCTATACATCACATTTAAAAAAAAAAAGAAGAGGAATTCACTGACTAAATGAGATTTTGTAGAACCACCCCAATCCCACCTTTCCCGCAGCTTAAAGCAGGATTTAAATATTAATTGATGGAATTTTGCACACGTGAAGTTCAAAATAAGAGGAAAATCGATTGCCACCTATTTCGAAAAGAAAAGAAAAGAAAAAACATCCCCTTGCCCCTAAATGTACCCTTATCACAGCGTAAAGCCCAGGCAAAGCCGGGCACTTTCGCTAGTGGATCGCAGAAATGTGGGTTCTGTAATTTGACATTGGGAATACCTTGCAATGAACAGCTTGTCGCGTGCAGGGGTGGATGATTCACCCCAGGGGAAATGCTGAGATTGTTTTTCTTGCAACCGGCCATGGCCGGATAATCCCTTCTCAAGATTCCCACGAGAGTTGCAGTTGTTCGTTCTCGTATGATGAATGACCTCGTCCACGAGACGTTAATGCCGAAGCAAGTTGAGAAATGAGTTGAGAGATGAGTGAAGTCAGTCAGGTCTTGCGCGCGTTGACCTTCGCGATTGCGGTAACGTCGCCGTCGACGCGTCGGGTACTAGCGCGAGCCTCGCCCTTGTCGACTACTCTCGGATTCAAGAGCGGCGCTGACGCAACGCCGCGCATGTGGGGTAGGTCCACACGCGGACAGGAGGGTTTCGGCACTCGGGGAATCCCGTCTCCGGATTCCTGGCACGTGTTGGTCGTCCACCTTGGAGCTGGATCGCCGCGGCGCTAACGCGTTTGACGCGCAGGTTTCTATTCCCCCTCCCCCCACCGCCAAGGTTACCGGGGCTTAGTGCTGGAAAGACAGTCATGATGGGATTTCTCACGGCCAGGAAGCGCTGCAGCAATTTTAATACCTCCAACGTTTCAACACGTCGTTAAAAAAATTGCACAAATAATTTGAACGTCATACAGGTTTGTAGAGCGTCGTTTGAAATTAAGCATTTTTGTAGGAAACTACTGAAATAATATTCTCACCTCGTTTTCGCACAGAAACAAACCTACATCGCGTGTAGTCTGAAATGATTTCTTATTTAACGTATTAGAAGGTGGCTGCTGTTACACTAAAGTTTTTTTTTTTTTTTTAATTGGCTACCATTGCATTTCATATAAATGAGACAATACGCTGTAAGACAGAACTAACATTCACTCGAAGCTCTTCAGAATGGCAGAAACTGGCATCTTCACACGGCTGTACGTTGGAAACTTCTGATTGGATATCTGCGATACCTTAGCGTGTGCAATGAGCTTGAGTGCTCGGTTTACAACTATATAACTGCAGGTTCACCCGCCGCAGTCACACAAGGCACATTCGCGCTGCACGACCAGCTTAGAGGTGACCGGGCTTTATGTGTGCATGCCAGATACGCCCTTAGCGCTTCTCTGTAAAAAGCTCCCCCGCCTACCCGCGTACACACCCGGTTCCCGTCACCGACATGCTAGTGATATAATACCAAAATAATCTTACGTACATTTGACGTAGAAATGATGCCACATTACACATTTAAAAATAAAAGTTTTTAAGTTTTCACTTCTGTCGACAGTCCCCATGACTGCCTTTTCGTTTTCTTTCCTATTCTCGTCATTGATGTATATGATGCGACCGTTCACGTCCTCTTAAGCCCACTCCTATTACAACCTCAATTATCAGACCGCTCGCCTACTACCAAGGCCGTCAGGGTTCGAGTCCTACCCCGGGGTCAGACTCGAATATTTCGCATGTGGGAAGCGTATTGGGCGTTTTTTTTTTCTTCCGAGTGCCAAGGGGTTTTCCCTCCACGAATTCATATCACCGCTCATCTTCGATGTTGGGGAGCGTCTTCCTCGTCCCGCGGGGTCGCATGATGGGGGGGGGGGGGGAATTCCTCGGGTGACACGCCGGGGTGGGAGGGGGGGGGGGTCGTCTGGCCGCCGCGGAACTTGCGCAACCGGTCACTTTCTCCCGGCAACCACTTTCTCCCGCACAGCCGCAGCGCGACTTTTACCTCGGCGTTACGTCAGTTGAGCGCGCGGTTTCTCGATCGTACTTCCGTCCCGAAATATCTCTGGTCCGGTGTGTGGCGGGGAGCCGGCTGCCGTAGCTCGCCTTTGTGGAAGCGCAGCGTCACTGTCTTACCTGGGATTGTGTTCTCCTTGGGAAACTCCCGTGTCCGCCATTCCCTTTTTAACCGACTTCAAAAAAAAGAGGAGGTTATCAATTCGACTGTATGTTTTTTTTTTTTTTTTATGTTACCTCAGTACGTTCGACTGGGTGAACCGATTTTGATGATTCTTTTTTCATTTGAAAGCTGGTGCTTCCCGTGTGGTCCCATTTAAATTTGGTCCAGTTCTGACAATGGAATCCATGAGAAAACCATATAAGTCTTAAATTTTCATTAAATATGTGCGCGACAAAAGGACGAACGAATAACTCAATATCACGCCAACCGATTTCGATAATTTTTTTTTTATTGGAAAAGAAGTACTTCAAGGGTATTTTAATGAGAGTTTGGTTAGGTTCTGATCATGGGATCCATGACAAAGTAACGGAATTCTTCAATTCTTAGGAGCCTGCCATGGCGCTAATTAGCAATAGCAACATTTTTTTTTTAAGTTTGTTATTTTAATTTCATTTAATTTGGTTAAACGTGACTTCAAGAGGTAGTTATTCAAGACACAGATAAGACACGACTAACACGGGCCGATACTGGTACATGAATCTATAATGATCTGTATAATGAAGAAGCACATTAACATATATTATTATTAAAAAAAACACTTCATACCTGTATTTATATTTACGAACTTAAATTAAAAAGTATAAAATAAATAATACTTCAGAGTCCCTAAAAATGAAAAAAATAAACAAACATTTTAACAAAAAAAACCGACTTCAAAATAAACAATTCCAACACAAAATAATATGCACTAAAAAGTAAAAAAAATAATTGTGTATTCTTCTACAACTTAATAATCAAATTACTTTTTCTACTCATCAATATGTATGTACGATCTATGTGTTTACCACGCAAGAAGGTAGGTAGGTACCAACCCACTTCAAATATAACTCAACACATACCTATGAATAACAAACAATGATCAAAATGTTTTATAGAGTTCTCCTAAGTAAAATGAAATGAAAAATATTAGACTACTTAAAAGTCAATCAAATTATTACGATAATATAATGTAGTTACAATTATTGTTATTTTTGGAGTCGGTGTCAGCCAAGTATGCTAGTTTATTTGTTTCCTTGGCTGACACCGACTCCAAAAATAACAATAATTGTAACTACATTATATTATCGTAATAATTTGATTGACTTTTAAGTAGTCTAATATTTTTCATTTCATTTTACTTAGGAGAACTCTATAAAACATTTTGATCATTGTTTGTTATTCATAGGTATGTGTTGAGTTATATTTGAAGTGGGTTGGTACCTACCTACCTTCTTGCGTGGTAAACACATAGATCGTACATACATATTGATGAGTAGAAAAAGTAATTTGATTATTAAGTTGTAGAAGAATACACAATTATTTTTTTTACTTTTTAGTGCATATTATTTTGTGTTGGAATTGTTTATTTTGAAGTCGGTTTTTTTTTGTTAAAATGTTTGTTTATTCCAAAACAGTTCGTTTATATAAGTGTTCAGAGTTCTCTGAAGCTTGCCGCCGCTCCGACCAAGTCCTTGGACGATTATACACCAGGTTTGGGGGGGGGGGGGGGGGCGCCTAGTCGCCATGATAGGTACGCTGGTGCTTCTCGTCTCTATAGAGCAAAACTGTGTGTGGACTGGCGCGCAGTCTTCTCGTCGTGCATAGAAAAAAAAACTGTCGAATTTGTGAGTCTCTCGAGTGCTTCCTAGAATCTATACCGGATGTACCATAACTAAAAAAATTATTCTGGACACACTAAGTTTCGGCCATACAAAGTTTAAAAAAGAAATACTGGGAACGGAACCACCCATCCGCCCGGTGCGCAATCCTGAATGCTCTTCGTAAGCAGACTCCACTCGGACATCTCGAGCCGTTTTCAAGTCGCGTGGTTTCTTCTGAAGCTACTGTACGCTGTAGGTAGGCTGGAGCCTTCATCCCAGTGTAATAGACTGATAAAAAAAAAAGTATATCACGATTCGTTCCTGATTCAAATATCCTCTTCAAAGTGTAATTACGAGAATGTTAGCTGCTAGAAAACAGGAAACGTCATACTGAAATTAAAACTTTACACTATCGGAGTAGCTTGGTCGTGTCCTTGGCAAATACATAATTCACCAACGTTTCGGTAGACATTGCAGTCACCATCATCAGGGAGCAGTTACCTACGTGAAAGCCTGCGATAATTATTTACATTATCGATACAAACTCTGAGCGAACTGAAAACAGCGCAGTAGTGCGAACTGGCGGCCGGGGTTTATATGTATAATATTCTGAACGTGGTCAATTGGTGCTGCATCGCAGTATGTGCCGAACCACGGAATGCCGGATTAAAGACTTTTAAACCGTACTTTCGAGCTGGGATCGAAGCCGCGACCCGCCGAGCTCGCGACCTCGCGTCGGAGGGCGCGGCTCGCCCTTGCAACCCTCCCCCCCCCCCCGTTCCTGGGGTATCGATTTCCTCTTCCAGACGGCAGTTACCCGCCCATTCCGCCCGTCACTGCCGCGGCGGCGCCGAGCTAGTCTCTGCAACACGCGTGCTGTTCATTGAAGGCGAGACATCCACCCCCCGACTGTCTTTTTTTTACCGTTAGCTTTCAAGGCTGGCTGTGACGTCACCATACTGGGGTGACTCCCGATGTTCCTTCTCCTTTTTCTTCTGCTTTCGGATTATTGAATTCGACCCCTTCTTGAATGGCACGCGTCGTCGGTTAAAAAGTCACGATCGCGGCCATTTTGGTTTTCGAGGGTATTTAAACGCCCAGATTTTTGTCATATTTTTCGTTTTGGACTATTTCTTTTGAGTTAGGATGGATTTTTTTCCCCCAGCGATCGTTGATAATGCCTTAGTGCTGTTGTGACAATCGGATGGCGTTCTGTAAACGATGAAATTAAGTTGTTTTTTTAATGTTTTAAAGCTGACTTTTTTATATTTATTACATCTCGATGTATAATTATCAAACAATGACTTAGTTTGGATGTAATACCTTGACTAAGTCAATTCAATTAATTTCAATATCGGGTCAGCGATGTTGTGTAACTTATTTGTCCTTTTTCTTAATATGAGATTAATACATCTTTGTAGGTAGGTATTCATATTGCTGCAAATTTTTGAAGAAATTTTACTTTTCGAAACTAACCGTGGGCGTCTCTCATTATTTCTTTCTCTTTCTCTACTCTCTTTTTGTATTTCTTTAGTTATATATGTCTCTCTCTCTCCCCCCGTGGTGTCAACCCTGCGTCCGCGCCGGGGGTTGACGCCGTCCCTCGCTGCTTCAAGAGCTGCAGGGGACCTCTTGCTCTCGTCGGCCGATGTCCTTCGCGACCGCGTCATCTGTGCAGGAGAGTCGGCGAGGCATTCCCGCTTGCAGATGGCTGCGGGCACGTCACTTGTTAGTCTCTCTGCGGCGACGAGGAGATAGTCGCGAGGCGTCGGTGTGCGCTCTGGGTGCGGGGGATCCTGTCGTCCGAACACAGTGTCCCACATTCTGGAGTGTCAGGGACTATCTGGCAAAAATCAGGGAAATTGGAGTTGGTCAGGGAAAGTTAGCGATTTTACTTTAAATCCTGGAAAATCCTCAGTTATAGTAATATTTGGTGGCAAAGGGGGGAGGGGGTGTTTACGCTCCATTATGTCATCCAGAGATTTTTTTTTGCAGTCATACACTACATACTATATGTAACACGGTGTATGCAAGGTTCTAATTCATCTAGGCCAGCTATGGGGATGGCAGTGACTGTGTTTTTTTTTAAATTACTTTCGAAACATTGCAAAATGGGATATTTTTAAATATTAATATTGTAAATTCGTAATTTTTGTCATGAAAAGTTGGGGGGAAATCAGGGAAATTTGTATTACAGATTTGTGTGGACACCCTATAAATGTTGAAAAGCAGTGCACGCTTGCACTATGCTTAGTTAGTTGTATATTTACGTCCTTGATTTTCCATTTTCTTAGTAACTAGGGACTCCCAAACCTTTTAGACTTATTTCCAACGGCGCCCTAAACACGAACCAATGAGGTTCGTTACGAAATTCGTTAAAAAAAATTTATAGCACAAACCCACAAATTATTTTTTCTAAATAGTTCCTTTTTTTTTTTTGTTGCATTTAAATATGTAATTCAAATTCAACTTTGGCACTTTGCACTCTTTATTTATAAAGATATTTTATAAATAAATAACATACGGAGGTAGAATGTACTGTTACGGCCAAGTAAGCTCTCTTGAGTTGCTAATTAAATTATTCACACAGGCCAGTCTATCAGTGAGTCATTGTGTAATATATGAATAGAAGAAAATCAGCACACACCTTTTGGAGAACGTCTAGGCCCTACTAACCTTTCGTAGTCCGCTGGCATTTGGCGAAATCTTTTGCAAAACAAAAAAGTGCTCAAGTATACGTACGCACAGCTAAGACGACCGACACAATCCCATTCTTATTGGGTTTGAAAGCACGACCTGCAAACATGGGTGTTGAATTATTTATTTTGTCAAAGCAAATATTTTGCATGTTTCTCGTTTCATGTATAGATTACCATAAAAGCGTACACTGATCACTTGCTTATCTTCCCAAACGTAAAGAAAATTCGCTTAAGAGGCCGTGTCAGTAAATGTTTATTTCCAATATTCTGCTCTAGAAGTTCTCTCTTTTAACAGTGAGATTTAGTGGCTTTTTCAACCGAAGGAACTGTAGCCGCAGCGCGTGATAAAGCTACTATACCCTTATCACAGGATTAGTGGGAAGGTTGACAGCTCGAGTTTACTCGACGAAAAATGTATCTGGTTTTTCGACAATCTGAGAGGATGACAATCTGACCGGCGGCTCACTAGGAAATTGCGGATGCAGGGATTCAGAATCAAGAAACCTCACTTATACAACTATGGTATGAGTCGAATCTAAAAATTTTAATACTTTAAACGTATCGGAATACAATTAATCTTCAAACATGTGGTAATTATTCTTTATCTGGATGTAATAGTCCGTGATAAATAATGTTAGTTGACATTAAAAAGTATACGAAATTCATCATGTAACGTTTTAAAAGGATAATAACATAAATGCATATGCTTAGATATTGCATATGCATCACACACAATCTAAATACAATCTCACTTAAGTCAGACTACCTAATTTTTTACAATGCACCATCATACAGTTTAACAGAGGTAGGTGAACCTCTTATCGACGTTGTTTCAAAGAATTTAAATTTACAAATATTATACTATTTATCTTAATACGATATGTAGCCTACCTTTATGAATACGAACTTACAAAAAAATTATTGAATTTATCACATTACACTTTAACATTACACAAGACTAAAACACTAACAAAACTTAATTTTATACATTGCTGTAGCATATTAGAAGACGAAATAACTCACAAGACTAACATTAAGAGGGCTGCATTACAAATTTACTTTACAGAGAAGAAAATATCCTTTCAAGATATTTCATTACCTCATTCATTACATAATACTGCCGTTGATGTGATCGTAGATATAAAGTATTTAAAATATATATTCCATTATGTTTATGTAAATATTTTGAAAACGTTATTGCTTAAAGATGCTCATTATTTAAATAATAACGAATCTTTTACTTTTATGTACTGAACAAACAAAATACTTATAAGTTAATAAGAATAAGCTTAGTTGAGTAACATCTTCAATTTGTATTGAATTCAATGTACATATCGAAAATCATGTACAATGAATGCAACAGATTGAATTCAATAAATATTTGATCTTGTGAAACGGCCATAATATTGATGTAGATTAGGGACCGGAAAAATTCGCGGTTTCGACGGCCTTCAGGATAGACTGCACATTCCCCTGTACACTCGGGCAAATAACGGCAGCAGTGGCGTAGCGTGGGTGGGGCGGAGGGGGCGGCCCGCCCCAGGCGGCAGCCCGCGGGGGCGGGTCGCCGGTGAAGCGGGTTGAGATCTGATCTATGATTCATTCATTACATGTGTCAGACACACTATAATGTTCCATTTTTATCTAGAATTTTGCGCACCAACTATTTTTTAATATTTATTTAAAAGAAAAACTGCGAAATCACTGACAGAGCTCTTTATAACGTTTGTTTGTTTACATACGAACAGCAACATCGCATCACACCGCGCCGCCCGGCGCGCGCGAGCCGAGTTGAGCGGCACTCCTTATTGTGTTAATTACTCATACAAAATCTTTTGTTTCACGCGTCGGCCCGTGTCGATGCCTCTCTTTCGCACTCATTGAATTTAGTACTACGCATTGTACTGTAAAGTTTGACCTTAACCCAGGGCAAACCAAACAACTTCCGCAAACCGGGACACAGTAAAACTCCTATATTGCCCCGTACCGCGAGCGCAGGTAAACCCAAAAAAATATTAAAACCCAAACTAATAGCAGGCTTAAAAAATACTAATAAGGTTGCGAACAGTGAGAGGAGGCAGCAAGTTAAAAAGACACAAAATTTATATGACAACATTTTATATATATATATATATATATATATATATATATATATATATCATAAAATCGTTTCATCACAAATCGGTGCATCCATCATAAAATACATACCCTATTACTACTTATAAAAATAGCTATATAATAATACTAAAAAAATACTTTAACAATTCCCCCGAAAAATTATAATTTGATCATATACTTCGGAGCTCCGAAAATTAAATATAATTACCAAAAAGGCGTTAAAAATATATAAGAACATAACTCCGATAGACTATCAAACTTGACTATATTGTCGATTGAACAAGAATTGGCTGCTAATATTGATTTTGACAAAGTTATTTCTGACTTCGCTGCTCATAAGGCCCGTAGAATCCGCTTGTAAAACCGCTCATCCTATTTTAACTTCAATAAAAGGTACCTCATTGCATGTGAAATTTAATTTTAATTAAGCACCTATAGAATGGGGGCGGCAAAATGGGTTTCCCGCCCCAGGCGCCGAGATGGCACGCTACGCCACTGAACGGCAGTTCATTTGCTGCTGACTTGTTAGTCGTCTCAGCTTGTTTGTCTGTGATTCGATCCTTCTTTGGTTGGTGTTTTATAATTGGTTGAGATTCGTCCAGATGAACAGTAAGCCAATAGCAAAATCATCTAAAAGGTATATGTATTTGACTTCTAGCCTATCGCCGAATGAATCCGCGAATTTTTCCGGTCTCTATTAATTATAGATGCTCACATGCATCGTGAGAGTCCGTATAAAGCCTATTACAATTCTATAAGTATACATTAAAATGCTTTTAAAATATACATGTGTAATATAATTAAAACTTGTTTAAGTAAGATCATCACAAAAAAAATGAAAATCCTTCAACAGTAAGTGATGTTTTATAAGATTTTAACAAAACACACTTACAATAAGAGAATACTAATCATACCACATAATTCAACACAAAATATACATTCCAGTAGGCGCTACGTAAAAACAACTTCTATTTTTATGCTGATAACTCTGCATTGTTTTATATATATCATTATTTCTAACTTTTAATATTCTCTACACATTAACTGAAATTACTTATTTACAGAGTCTTAGCTAATGTTGGTCTGTACCACATACAGTACGTACGATATCTCTACGCAAAACACATACAGTTCATTATTAGTAATATCAATTATATTTCATGAACATAATGAAATTAGTATAGGCCCTAGGTTGTTCACTGTTAATTGAGTACTTCTGAAGTATTTTCATTGTGAGTTAACATACATACCAAATGCCATTCTTCCAGTAAAGTTACAAAGAAGACAAGAAGATAATATAAATATGTATGTAGTACCATATTTTAAACCCCTATTAAATGAATAATAACTCAATCTCTATTCTGGACTATTAAGTAATAATTTTTATTAATGTTATTTATAACTTAAATAAAATGACAACTAACAAATTAGTAAAAAAATATA
Organism: Bacillus rossius redtenbacheri; assembly: GCF_032445375.1. Lineage (NCBI taxonomy): Eukaryota > Metazoa > Arthropoda > Insecta > Phasmatodea > Bacillidae > Bacillus > Bacillus rossius. Next base: position 45,968,878 of record NC_086334.1, read on the forward strand.
ATTACGTGCGATATAGTGTGACATTTGTACTTGGACGGCAAACGAATATAATAAAATGTCTATGACAATGTTAACTTTACTCATTATTATGGAAAGAAACAAAATGGGCAGATAAGCATATTCTACGCTGACATTTAAAAATGCTCAATTTAAAATGAACATTCCAAGAAAATTTATTTTATATCACCACAAAAAATCAAACTGCGGCGTCATTTTCCCGATGACAAACAAAAAAGTTGTATGGTCGCGAATAATACATTCGTATGGCGTCACATCAGCGGAATATTCCCTTGGCATAAATGTGTGAATTCTGTGGCACTAATGGAGAAGTAAACCTTCGCTCGAACACAAAAACAAATGAACGAACAGCTTTTTTTTTTTTGATAAGATGTGTAATCGGAGACCCCTGGGGTGGTTGAAGAGTGTCAGGTCGGTCGCCAGACCAGATAGTAAAAGCTCAGGGGCTGAGGATAGAAAAGGCATATCTCCAAATTATTAAGTATAAATGTTGTCATGTAATAGTTAAAGACTTGATTACACCCAGGTTTATAAACCCATCATGATCATGAAGACACTGATCGGAAGGTAATGTGCAATACATTTCAATGGCGTTTTCAGTTTTTGCTAAATAATTATAAATATAAGCAAAATTTCAATGTATCTGGACAAATCAAAATATTGATAATATTATTTTCATCACAGAAATAATATATGATATGATAAATAAATTTGAAAAAAGCGGTTATGTTAAATGTATTGTATACTTTCAGTAGGCAAAATTTCCGGCCCCTACCTCTTATAGACTTTGAGAAAAACTGCCTTTTAAAATAACATTGATATAGATAGGAGCGCAAATTTGTGACACGGCCTCTTAATTCCTTTCGTTTCATGTGCAGTAAAATGAACCACACTTTTTCACTGTGGCGGCGTTTTCTACGTCTCGACAGTATCTAAAAGCAACAGGTTTATGTTACGAGTGTTCCCTGCCTGTGGTACCGCTGCGAACTATGCACCATCATGCCGGGCAACGCAGCAATTGTGGGACCGTCCATACGTAGAACGTAACCAGTGTGCGCGATGCAACAGCAGTGTTTGGCGTCGATTTCACTGAGCGACAGAAGTGGTGGGGGGGGGGGGGATATAACCCCCCCCCCCCCCCCAAAAAAAAGTTTGGAGAAATGTTCGAAATAGCAGTGAAGGCAGCATGTTATTTTGGGTGATGTAAGGTGAGCTGTTACAACATCTGCAATGTCAACTGAGAAGCCCCATAGCTTACGGCCAATGGCGTAGGCCCAGATGTGTATGTTTTAAGTGTCAATAGCCATGTAAGTTTTTTGAATATACACAACAAAAATTTTTGTTTATTTAGTTTTTCTTTCCCCATTTCTTTCTTAAAGTAAACAAGCACATCACCCATAGAATTTCGGTGTGAAGAAGATATTACGTTTTTTTTTTAATTGAATGATTTAGCACTGCAAAAATTGTAATGGTGTGAATCCATTAAAGGAAAAGTAATAATACTGTTCTGAAGTCTGAGACGCCTCAAGCCAGTTTTTACACTTGCATGTAATTATCGTTATTCTGATTTCTCTATACATGTTTTTTTTTTTTTTGTTGCAGTATCTACAGAGTGGGTGGGCTGGCCACTACAGCTTCAGATGCCAGCCTGTGGATTACTCAAACAGCCCCATGGCCGTAAGGGTGAGTCTCTTGTATTATTGTATCTCGTCTCGTTTCAACTTCTAGTCTTGTCTAATTTGTTCTGGGTCTCCGCGTAATCGGAGAGGTGGACACACACCCTCTGACCCCAAGAAGTGTCAGCCTGATCTAACTTGACAGCTTGGCCCATGCAGCTAAGGCTGAATCATCGTTTTTACACTGTTGTTTATTGAATGGAGCATTGATACTAATGAACAGTTTCTGTTCAGATTTATATTAGATCACTGGATTACTTTTATATCGCTCAAAAATAATTTTAAGTAAACACCTAATGAGAAACTTCTGACCCATTAAAAAATACAAGAGAGCTGTTAAGCCAAATTTAACAGAAAAATTACTTAATAATTAGTTATGACAAGAAGATGAAATAACCAATTTGGGATGTGAGACTGAGCTAAGTATGCAAAAATGATAAACAGCTAAACATTGCAGAATCTTTAACATATTAGGACTTATCATAAATAATGTGAAATATTGCAATATTCTAATATGGTTTTTACCTAGATTATAAAATTGCATCTACTTTAAGTTGGTAGTCTCTTCACATACAAGCTTATATTTCAGCATTTAATTATGTATACATATATATACTTATGTATGATAACAATAATAAAAAAATTACCCTGAAAATCACTGAGATCATGAGAGTTTCTATGAATATTTTAGTAAAATATATTGTGTTATAAAATAAACTTAATAGTCATTATCAATCCAAGTACCAATCAGTTTCCATTCTAGTTAAACCCAAACTCGAGGAATACTGGTGATTAATGCCTTGCAGAATTTGTATGCTTGCGGTGTGTGCGTAACTGAGATGAAATGTGTTCACCATAAATTAACCTATTTTCTCTCATTTCAGATGGCAGGGACGTGCTGGTGGTATTATTTTTCAAAGTTCACGGAGTTCTTTGACACGGTAAGCACAGTACTTAATTAACTTTATTTACATGGATTCAGTGTGTGGGGAAAAATGTGAAGCAATGTCTTTCAGGCTATTGTGTCTAGCATTGCCATGGACTTTAGTACCGTGGTACCGGTGTGAAAGGGGTGTGGGGGAGAGATGGAAGTATATATCCCCCCCCCCCCCAGGAATCCTAAGAAGTTCTTAAATCCCACAAACAAATGGGGAGAATTTGAAAACAAACAGCAGGCAAAGAGGTTATACCCTCTCCACCCCTTGAAATGAAATTCTGTGTTCTGGGGAGAGAGGTAGGGAAACAGTGGAACTACAGTTATCATTTTCCTTTCACAGTTGCATTGCAAGCGCAAGCAGGCGCAAGTAGGCCTCTCGCACGAGGGGCTCTTAAAGTCCAGGGGAGCCCGGCTGGTACAGATACTAGCATCCATCCTTCATTTGCCAGAGACTGTAGAACATTACACATTTTCTCGTTAAAATGAATCAAACAATATCGTGATTATATTACCTTAATAAATTACTAAATTGCATGGATTAAGACAGTGATGTTCAGAAAATTAATACAATGTAGTAGGACTGAAAAGTGTTAAAAAAAACAAAAAATTGAGAGTTAACTAATACAATATATGGGTAGTACACCAATATGTTTTTTTTTTTTCAATTGAGAAATGAAGAATTTGTACTATTTTTTAAGGTTTATGTATTTTATGTATGTATGTATGTATTTTATGTATGTATGTATTTTATGTATGTATGTATGTATTTTATGTATGTATGTATTTTATGTATGTATGTATTTTATGTATGTATGTATTTTATGTATGTATTTTATGTATGTATTTGTATATGTCAAATGTGTATACACACATACATACACACGTACATATATATACACATACACACGTACATATATATATACACATACACATATATAGCTCACATTAACGAAAGGGCAGGGAGTTTAAGACTTCCAAAATAACCACAGTTAGTTTCAGAATGTGATAAACCAGTAAAACTGATGCTACTTTTGATAAGAAGAGATAATGTGATATTATTTTGATTTTTGAGGATGGAGAAACATTGAGAGGAAAGAAACAACCATTATAGTAGCACCCTACACCTTAAGATGATATGCATACATCTGGTATTGAAAGTTAATTTGCTTAACACCGCTGTCTTAAACAATTGAAATTTAGTAATTTTGTAAGTGAGAACCATCCGGTGAGAGTAGAATAGATGTGTGCTTCCATATTATTCTTGCTACCCTACTAATATAGCATGTCCTATACTAGTAGTTATAATAGTTATCCCTGAAAGTGCCTTTCATAACTGGATGACCAGCTATTAAAAATAATGCTCATTTATTTATTTACTTTTCCAGTTGTTCTTCATCCTGCGCAAGAAGAATAACCAAGTCTCCAATCTGCACGTCATCCATCATGGATGCATGCCTATGAGTGTTTGGCTTGGAATGAAGTTTGCCCCAGGTAAAATTAGCCATAGCCTTAAAACCAGTACCTGCTTAACAAAATGACCAAGTACCATGCAGGGCCGTTGAGAGAGGGGGCAGCAGGAGGGCCCAAATCACCATTTGGGGGAGGGGGGGGGGGGGTGTTTGATTGTGTAGGAAATTTTTTTTATGCATAAAGAGATACGAAAATTAAGTCTGTTGCTCATAGACGGATTGGAAACCTTACAAAATGTGATACGTGCATATCATGTTTACAGTTTAGGCCATAGTTTCGAGATCAGACTTTAATTTAATATAATATAATATAATATAATATATATACATTGGATTGGAAAATCTATACATTAAGTAACGAAAATGTTTGTTCCTGAGCCCTTAGTATTTCTTGACGGCCCTGGTACGGTATGCACTTGCATTTATGTTATTAGAATTTATGAAACTTTATGAATAAGTTTACTAATAAGAACATTCAAGGTTTTGGATTAAATTTATCCGTAATACCATTTTTTGTTATGATAGGAAAAGATCGCCAATCGCCTAAAAACCTCGGGAGTACAAGCAAAAATTAACATTTCAAAACAACCTTAGTTTAATTTGTGAATTGTATGTTATTTGTAATCTTTGGATCTGAATAGATATCACTAGCTTTAAGGCTACACTTGCTGAGTGTACTTAGTACTCATTAAAAAAATGTAAATAAAAAATCCTAGAAGTAGGGATGTAAGCATCAGCCAGCTAAGGAAATTCAGGAAATGAACCATTATTAGATGACCATGATGCAATTAGCCAGGCAAAAAATAAATATTAATTAAAAATACTTGCCTGACTTTTTAAAAATGCAATGCTTATAGAATTAGATATGTAGTAATAGCAATGAAACAACAATAATGGGAAGATACAGTGACCCATCACAATGAGTGGGAGGCCATATCGCATGTCATTCAACAATGTGATACTGCAAGGCGAACGATTATGCTGAGAATTCTGTGCACAGATTTTTTCTGATCCGACTATAAAATTCATGTAAAGTTAGTTAGTTTCGCCATTAAAAAAAAGAAATTAAAAAAAAAGAATAACAATTGTATCTTAGTTGCAATGAAATTACCAATTTTAGGCTTATTTTAGAAATGCTTTAAGAGGGTGAGCGGGGAGGAAATGCACTTAATATCATTTCTGTTTCAATGGGAACATTTACAAAAGTGTGTTTATATTAATTGGATAAACTTTGCACCTTCGTCCCCTTCCCCTGCAACCCCTTGGAAAATTTTCAACAAAATTTGAATACAGACACTGCACACACTTCTAAAATATTGTAAGCACTCATAAAAAGCAGTGTGCATCAAAAGAACTGGCTTACGACCGTGTTACACTGTCAAACTTTTGCTTCCAATACCTTCCAATATGTTTGATCAAATAATGTTGGAGGATTAAGACTTCACCAAAAATGACACCAGAGCAAACCATGTTTGTTTTATAAGTTAGATAGATGACTTGTTTCCATCAAATATTTAAAAAAAAGTTGGATGTTGGATGCCATCAGAATCGTGCCTATTGAAAACTGAAATAATGTCAGTTTCGTCGCAACGAATCTTTAAAATACCGAAGGAACACATGGATGATTAAAGAGGTTATAAAGGTGAAATAACTGATATAATGCTAGTACAAGTTATGTTTTTAAAATAGTTTTATATGTAAATAGCAAATGATGAGTCTATAAATTTTAAAAAGTACAGAACATTTATTCATTCTGTAATGAGTATTAAATGTTAAATTTATAGAAGTTTTAAATGTTGATAAATTACCAAATATCATAACAATTTCAAAATTTCCATCTTGCTATATGTTGCATGTATTTAAATTTACAAATGAGATAAAAATAAAAATTCTAGATAGTGGAGTCCAAAAATAATGTTTGATAGTGTGACGTGATTTAAAACATAATTAAGGTTATCTGTCCAACTTAATTTGGTGGAGACAATTGGTTCCAGTTATTTCCATTCAAACTCAATTGTCAAAAATAGGTGGAGATGAAAATTTGAGTGTGTGACAGGATCTTTAAGAATTAATATTGAATGATATAGTACAGCAATGAAGCGTCATTTTGTCACGCTTTCGGTCACCAGCGCGATGCGTACAGAAATGTCCTTGTGGATGTGTCCCACCAGTGGCGGATCCAGGATTTTGGTTTGGGAGGGGCTTGACCCAGCTGAGGCTAGGCTTTATTAAGGAAAACACTAAAACAATAGTGGACCCAGCTGCGTTTGGAGGGGGCTGAAGCCCCTTAGCCCCCCCTCTGGATCCGCTACTATGTCCCACCCATTTTCGGCGCACAGCGTCGTTGGAGCCGCTGCTGTGTGTGAGAGCCATCCTCTTGTCCCCAGGCGGCCACAGCACGTTCTTCGCGCTGCTCAACACGTTTGTGCACATCATCATGTACTTCTACTACATGGTGTCTGCGATGGGCCCTCGGTTCCAGAAGTACCTGTGGTGGAAGAAGTACATCACCACTATCCAGATGGCAAGTACACGTTGCTTATTATTCACACGCACCTCAGTTCTGCCATCTTCGCTGGTGTCGTTACATTACAAGATATGTGGACTGGCATGTGAATTTTGACTTTACAAGATATGTGGACTGGCATGTGAATTTTGACATTACAAGATATGTGGACTGGCATGTGAATTTTGAATTCCCCCCCCCCTTTTTTTTTATATTTGATGTTTTTCAGTTGTCAGCCCACAAGCTAAAACTAAATCTCATATTACAATTGAAAATGCCACACTCATCCATGCCATGCCTTACCTGGAATTTGAAACCATAACCCCCTCACCTCGAAGCTATCACAATTAGCTGTGCCTCAGTGGTGTGTCTTGGAGACAAATATTTTCAGTAGACACAAATACTTGGTGTAGCATTATGTTTGTGCTAGAAGGGTTGTGAAATGTTTCTTTAAATGTGTTGCAAAATTATTATTTTAAAACTGAACTATATTTGTTGATTGCAGATTTCTCATTTTTCTGTATAGTGTTCATTAATTAAGTCATAAATAAAATGCTCTTGCTATGGCTAAACAGCTTTAACAACAAATTTAGATAGGCCATGCAGCATTGTAGATAGCTATGATAATTCTTATTTTAAGTCAGTGGTGTAATTGGTGGGGATGTGAATCCACATTCAAATACAAATAGTACATTGACACTTTGCAAGAATAAGTTGCTGAAAGTACGCACATAAGCCTTGTTGTGTAAGCGATGATGTAGTGATGTGAATGCAGTGTGGTTTGGAAGTGAATGAAACACGGCATCAATCCCAAAATGTTGTAATACTTAAAAGTTTGCTTATTGATGCTCCAATGTGAGTATACATGACAAAATGTGAAAATGATGGCGAACGAAACCTGACATATTACCGGCCCAGCATGCAGTGGTGCAGGCGGATGAAGAAACGGTTCCACAGAAAATATACTTTCAGACATCTTCTCTTGGTCCAGGTGACGGACTGAACACCATTGAATGAAAACTAAATGAACAGATGCTTAACATCTTAACATTAGGGTCATTTAGAGACGGTGAGAGGTGGTTGGGTAAGAATGAAGACCTGTCTGTATTAATTAGTAGTACCCCGAGAAATCCCATTGGTCTGCAGTAATACCAGTCATGTTTACAACCTGAGAAAAATGAGTTGGACTCCATTGGGAGTATATCTTGATAGGAAACTAGTGGTGTGACCACTCATTCTCTGTGGCTCTTTTAAATGTGTTATTGTATGTAAACGGCAAATTACTAAATGGATCTTCAAAAATATAAAGTTGCATTAGCACACAAGCACAACAGTAATTAAAGTGATGCATGATTAATGGCTTCATTAGGACAGAGAGGCATAATCACCATGATCTTGAGGTATTGTTAGGATGGGAGATCCTGGAAATATGTGGGCTCTGAATCTCACAGATGCCAACGCTATGCTTCTGCAGTCTTAACTAGGATTGAGATTGGCATCTGTCTTTGCTGCAAGTGAGACACCTTTAACAATGTCATGTAGGACTGTTAACACACCACAATTTTATGCTTGATTTTTTCGGTTGTGAGCAAGGTGCAGGGAGCAAGGACTGCTATAGCAGTGAAGTGTCGCAGATGCCACATTATGTGCCTATGGTCCGATAAATTATTATTTTTTAACCGACATGTCTGCCTCTTGTGTTGCAGGTACAGTTTGTGTTCATCTTCGGTCACCAGTTCCAGCTGCTGTTCATAGAGTGCAGCTACCCAAAAACATTCATGGTGTGGATTGGCCTGCACGGTGTACTCTTCTTGTTCCTGTTCTCCGACTTCTACAAGACCAGCTACAGCAAAAAGAAGAGCGGTCGTGCGCAGAATGGTGCCTGCATGGTTAGTGCTGAGCTCACGTTCAGTTAATCGATCCAGTGTTCTGATTAGTTGAACCTATTATAAACATACAGCTCTGTATCCTTGGTAGCCATCCTTGGAAGTAGGGGTAAACTTGAATTGAATGTGCATTTAATCTTATTGGGTAATTTAACCTTATCGGTAAATGTTGAAGGGTCAACATCGTATGTGCCTCGGAAGACTTTAAAATTATATGTACTAGAATTGATATTAAAACATTTAGATATTTGGAACAAAAATTGAAATAAAACTCGCATTTTGAGTTTTTATTCACTGCAAGTAACAGTAATATCTGAAGTACTAATTGCTGTTTAAGAATCATAAATATAAAAATAATAAACTACATTTCATGAAACAATTATTAACTGTATCCAATAATCAGTATTGTGATATCGGTATATTGCTACTCAAACTTGTTACGTTATAGGAATGGTGAAAAATGTTAGAAGGATTTACGCACTGGCAGTTGACTACTTTCTTCCAGTCCATTATGTTCCCACTAATGTATGCAATCTATGCAAGTTTCTATTATTGCTAATTCACTAATTCAGTGAAATTGTCTTTAATCTAGCAACAGTCAAACTGTTCGCGCTCTTTATGTTTATGGTTTTTGTTGTCTCTCTCGGATCAGCTCGGGTTTCAATTTATCCAACTAAAACAAGGTTCTACTATACTTCTAAGCTATCTATTCTTAACATCATTGGCCCTTGTTCTTGAGGTTTATGTTTAATTTTTCCTGCAGCCCCTGTTCGACGAGCCTGCGAGCAAGGAGAACGGAGTGCAGAATGGAAATGCCCACACCGTTTCCTCAGACTATTCCAACGAATATGCGAAAACGTACTCCAGTTGTTACTCCAACGGGGTCAGCAATGGATACGTGTCCACGGCCGCGAAGAGCACGCTGACGCAGCGGCCCGTCAAGGAGAAGTAGCACCACGTGAACGGGAAACCATTCATCTCTGACGTCGTGAGGTTCTGACGTCTGGCTGCATTTCGGCAAGACTCTTTTCCTCGAAACTCTTTAAGTTCTTTTTTTTTTTTTTGCGAATTCCTCTGTTGAGACATTAATGACCGGTGACCGAGGATGCAAAGGCGAAAAAATGAACCAGGGTGTGTGATGGTTCAGGAGTGTGTCATATGCGAGATGAGGCTGTGTTTCTGCGTGGGATCTGACCGTCATTCACGCGAGACTTTAGTTTCTAGACACTTGTATGGATTCCGCAAGTTGAGCGTACAACTAAACGTTTATGTTTTTCTATGGAGTGTGTAATACAGCTGTGTAAACAATGTTGATCAATACTTTACTCCATTGTTGAATATTTGAGTTTTAAAGAAAAATTAGCTGCTTTTTAACTTTTTGTAACTAATTTGTTACTGGAAATTTAATAATTGTGCTAAGTGTTGTGTGTTGGCTCTTTACGAAACAAAGAATGTTATTCATCCCAGTTCAATGAAGCAGGTGTATCAGGATGTAAATTATGTTAATAATGTTAATTTGAAATGTTTATGTATAAATGACTCTTTTCTATATTACGCTTCAAACTCTGCAGAATTGCATACATTGGAAACTTGCAGATTTTACAAAAAAAAATTTTGTTTAAATTTTGTATGTTTTAAGTTTATATTTTGATGATGCAGCTAAAAGCTTGCAGTATTTTTAATGTTTTCTCATGTTTTGGTTTATCTGTGGAACAACTAACTCAAAATAAACAAAACTGATACAAACTATAAATGTAGTTACATAAGCAGTGGTGGATGCAGGGTGGGATCGTTGGGGGGGGGAATAATTCTCCCCTAATCACTATGAAAAAGTGAGGTGTCTCAATGAAGGCAGTACGTTATTTGAGTGATGTAAGGTGAGCTGTTAAAACACCTGGAATCACATTCCACAATTTTCTTTAATACAAATATCTTTTTTTTAATCCACTCTTGAAATAAATTTCTGTATCTGCCACTGTACATTTGAAATGTCTTCAAAAAATTTAAACTGTTAACTTTCTTTGGCAGTTTTCCCAATTGAATACACTACATCTTGTTGAAATTGCAAACATACCCTTGAGTTGCATGTCATTACATAAATGTTGTAATAGTAATTGTTTTGTTACTATGTACAGTATCTGTTGCATCCTATAAAATTTTACATGCAAGAGTTCAAATTTTGTACTACTTGTAAAATTAATTACTTGTTTAAAATAGATTTTGTACATTACAGAGTGTTTCCATTTTATGTACTTGTTTCATTGTCTTTTTAAGATGGTATTTTGGTTGAACTTTCTTTAGGCGCTCTTCAATAAGTATTTTGACATGTTGAGACTCCAATAAAATAATCAAACATTGTGTGAAAACAGACTGGGCTTATGAACATTTTTTTAAAGCTTTTTAAAATAGCTTTGCTATGCAATGAAGATGCAAAAATACTTGTGGCAATATCCTGGCATTTTCTTAACCACTTGTTTGTTTTCATGAGGAGTTGATAGTCGAATCAGTATCTTTATCCTCGTAAGTGGATAATTTTGCAGAAGACAAAGAGCACTGTGCATATTTACACAACTGCCTGCACTCAGAGGGAAGGCATCATGAACACAAATGTTCATATTTTTTCCCTTAACTCGGTGCTTTCAGAAACAAAAGATTAGTAGAAACTAGCAAATTTCATGAACTGCCAAAACTTATAACATAAAGATCTATGTATGTTTAACCAGATGAACCTACATTCTGCTTTTTGTGTCAGATCACGTAACACATTTTGGCAAAAATGTTCTGTTTAATTATTTATGTAATAACAGTTGTAGGGTCTGTGCTCCAAAGGCCAGCGTACCAGACTCCTAACTCTGAGATCTAGAGTTAAGTCAAGCAAAAATGTTTCATTATAATTATTTTTCCTACAAAGCCTCCTGGCAGAAGATTAATGTTTATACCCTTCAAAAATAACAATTTCCTGTTATGTTGGTGTAAAAATATAGCAATTTTTGAGATGGGTATTTGGCATGAATATGTGGCACAATTTTTATGTATTTATAAAAAATCTTTTATTAACTACCACAATTTATTATAATGCATACATACTTCATAATAAAAATTAGTTGTTTTTTTACTGAGTTGGCACTCACCAAATTCTGAAAAGTTATAAAAATTAACATTTTAAGTTAAATCAAAACCAGTGTAAATTGTTATAAATTTTTCTCCCTCACATCATGTGGAGTACTTATCGCTAATTTACACTATTTTAAGCATACAATATCATGTTCTCACTTCTTAGCAGAACTTAATTGTCAATCTCAAATTTTACTAACTGATCTAAGAGTCAACATGGTCATTACTTGGTGGTTAAGCTATTTTGTTATGTCAGAGTACATCACAAAATTTCCTTCAGAGATTTTTTTATATTGTTATAAAAGCTTTCAGTACATAACTTGCATGATTGACCCATTATTCCTTTTCTTGTGTGAAGGAAACATTGAGGGTCAAGCTAATTAGATATTGGTTGTGCTGTATTCTAGAAATGTGAGTTTTTAAAATTGCTGAAGCTACATTTCACCCAAAATGTTCTTTATGAGTTTAACAATCCTTATGCTCATCTAGAACAATATCTTAAATGCATTAAAGAAGCGATGAAAATGTACATCTGGCATGGTAGATGTCTCTACCACATTAGTGTATCTTGGTGGCCAATGGTCAAATGTACATGCACTTATGTAAACATTTTCATAAAGCACAATGAAGTGTCAGGGAACAGAGCCAAAGGATAACACAACTTTGAATACCTTTCATTATTTATGCAAATGACTGTTCAGATATTGAGGTCCTACTTCCATCATTACTCCACATTTCACGTTAAATGCTAATACAATGCAAAACATTCATCCCTTCATTGCTGATGTATGTGCAATCAACGAAGACTTCTTGCTGTATAATAGATAAAGCAAAGATATTTAAAAAAAAGTTTCCGTCTCGAAGAAATGAAATCATCCGTGTGATTTTGGCACCAGTACGCATTTCATTCTCATTTGGAAACTGCTCTAGCCGTAACAAGCTGCCTGTATGTATGTTGCACCAATAAACATGATGCAGGTAGTGGATGGGCGGACAGAAATATCTGAGCTGCTGGGGAGGGGAAAGAAGCGAGGGGCAGGCTCTTTTGTCATTGTACCTGCTGGAGTCCAGTTGCTGCGTTATCTACGAACAAGGTCACGGCAAGGCAGGGGACTGCCTATCGCTACATACACCATTATTATCAAATTCTCGTATCGTCTTGCTTGCTTTTCGACAGTGTTCATTAATTTGGAAAATAAGGTTAGTGTTGCATAAGGCTATATCCATGAATTGCAAACAACTTGAATTCGTGTTTATAAGTTGTTTTTTTTTTTTAATTCACATACTACATAATTTAAGAGATTTACATTCATTACAAAAAAAGTCACAAAAAATCAACGAATGGCTCATGGTTTAAAAAAGTAAAGGCTACTTATTAAAGTTTATTAAATCCCAAAAATTCTCAACATTTTATACATTCAAAATAATATTTAAGTAATGAATGGTTTTTTCACGTACAATTACACATTTATGAAAACAATTTCTGGAACGTGACAAAAAAATCATATTTTACTATAGATTGTTTACTAAAACTGGGAATAATAAGATGAAAAAATTATATTTTTACTTGTATACATAAAAAAAAAATTTAATTTAAAATTTCAATAACTAAACTGAAGATTTTTAATCAACTTCCTGAAGAAAAAGTGCAAGCCAATCTCACTTTTCAATTCTGTTAAGTACGAAATAATGCCAGCAAAAAAAATGTGCGCATCGACAATACATGATGTCAATTTTATATTCTAGGTCATGGATAGTGTTTAGTTACACCACAATATACTTTAGGGAAATGGCTTTTTTTTTTTATATAATATTTTCTGGCACTTATTACACGTTTACCCATTTCATTTTTCAATTGAATAAAGTTTTTTGTTGCACACAGAAGTTCAGATTTTTTAATTATTTAGTTAAGATTATTTTTAAAAACCTGCAAAAATTTAACAAACTATTTTATAAAAAGTTAAATAGCACTTTATAAGATCATAATACCCTTTCAGGAATACTTGAATGCCAACATTTCAAATGTATGTTTCACTTGTGATAAAATGTAATGTGACTATAGCAACACGCCTACTGGAAATATAACAATTCATGATTTATGATTTGTTGTTTATGCTGTTAATTACTACACTACACATGAGCAAATTTTGATATAAAACTAAGGAATGCTGAATAATACCGTATTTGAAATGTGTGTACTATGCTAATGAAAAATTAAATAAATAAAATATTTAATTTTTACTCAATAGGTATTTCATATGTTCAAACAACGTGAACTATGCTTTCATGTCAATTAAGCCACAATAGTTAATGAATAGGAAGGGCACATGTATTCTGTTTAAACCACAGACCCTCCAGATAAAAGAAAGATGAAATTAATGAATGGCATTCATAATATTACATTTAGATCATTCAGTACGTGAAGTGAATGTAATACAAATCACAAGACAGTTTCTTAAAATTATGCACAATATTATCAAAACATTATTGCATGAAAATCCTATAGTATTTCATGGTAACTTAAAAATGATCATTATTTGCCAAGTTAATTGCATGCTGGAACAGCAATAAGACATGAATTTGATTAATTTAATTAACTTTTGCTAAATCTTTTAAAATCTAGCATGAGGAGAGTAACCAAATTGGATTTTGCATTAAAATATTATACCTCTGTTAGTAATTAATTTAGAGTTTGCTTCGCTTGGTAGAACACTGAAGATAAGTCACCTTCCAAGTATTAACGGTAGCATATTTAATAAATTTTGAAGAGGGGCTCAAATATCTGAACAAATTGTTGACTTTCTGGATAACCCATCAATATTTCGTAAATGGTCTCCTCGTCGTACTGAGCTATCCTAGCTGCTGATCTTCGATGTTGCTGACCCTTTGCATCGGGACATCGGGCTCGGGACAAACTTATAGGTTACCTAATATTTAGCTTTATTTATAATGTCACGTGTGTAAAATATTTATTTCATACTGCTTCAGCTTGCAGCCAAAGCAACAGACGAGAAACTTGACCACAAAAGTGTTTAACTTATACCGGTCTTTTAATCAGAAGTAGCGTACCATACAGCAAATCCACAAAAATTATTGTAAGTCGATGAAGTATTAAAAAATTAATAAGTTGAACGAAAAATAATGCATTTAATTAAAATTATTTGCTAGGTTATTTCTTGCATGTAGTGCTGTATTGGCAATATTGATGTTTTGAATAAATCAATTTTAGTTAATGAAATTTCCAACTTTTTATTGCATACTTCACCATTAAACAAATGTATTTTCCTGCCTCATTACTTAATCGAGTTGTAGGAATAAGTCTCTGAAAGTATACATAATAGTATACATAATAGTATACATATTCGGTAACCATCCGGTATCCGGCCTAAATTTACTATCTGGTCGAATACTGGATAATAAGAGAGTATCCGACTGGATACTGGATTTAAAAAAAATATTTAATCCACACACATGACAAATATAATCACATTTTCATTTTACTACAAAAAATATTAGTACTCATTCTGCATGACTGCAAGGGATGACTACAGGATTTAATACATAAATTTCTTCATAAAAAATAAATTACATTTCTGCCTATACTTTTACATTCTCTCTTTCTCCCAAACACTACAAAATTGACCCAAATTTGGACATTTGATTATTTATTTTATATTTTGATACATAAAATTAAAAATTTTAAAAATAAACACAAAATTGTTTCTTTTTGTGGGAGAAAAATTTTCAGATTCGTAGTGTCGATAAATAACGTGCTATCATGTTCCAAAAACATATCATGTTTACTAACTTTTGATGCTACTAGGGAGGCCCCTTAAGTATGCCAGCACTTCTGGATTTCTATCAGACTGAAGACTGAGATAAATGTATTGAAATATTAATTTGATTCTCAAACATTGGGATGATTCAAAAGATTTATTGGTATTTATTGAGCTCACACTGCCTGTTAAATAATGTTTTATTATAGTTGATTTTTTGACAGCAATGGATAAGAGACTTTTGTAAAATATTTCTTATATAGAATAATTACTCTAAGCATATTTATAAAAAATAATTGTGGTTTGAAAGGCATCACTACTTCTCTTAAGCAAAATTTAAAAATTATAGTTTTTTCTTAAAATAATAAATTAGAAATGAATTAATACTTTTATTACCATTTAGGCTTGATCAAACCTGTCACATTTTTTTCTTGATTAATATTGAAGCACAAAATTTATCTGAAGGAATAACAAAGATAATGTGTTCTAAAATGTTTGGGATCATTATTGTGCATAGTTGAAGATTTTACTATGTACAAAATTAAATCTGTGCCTAAAAGGTTGCACAATTCTGTTCAGCATTTTTTTAGTTCATTATGAGCCTATGAGTGTGGGCAAATGTGTGTTGACTTTAATAGTAATATGCACGATCTTAAAAGAGAGTTTGCGTGAGAATTGGTGACAAACCACTAGAGTGTGGTCTTTCATGTGATAAAACACTACTAGCCTTAACATGTTGTCCTAGATTTACTAAAAGCAAATCTTTTGATATTTTTTGAGGGACCAAGTTTTTTTTGTCATCACACTCATCCATCATCCATATTATTGCATTTTGTTGATGTCCCTAGCTTGATACTTGCAGCTGTTATCAATGGCAGCCTGTTGCCATTATCAGGCCAGCTTGTACAGTAAGACTAAACTGTCACGTTCAACCATTGCTTACTTGAACATAAATCAAAAGCATTTTTGCACTTTAAATGCACATGTTTTTACCTTGCAGAGTTTTCACGTGTGTGACCACAAAGTTTCAAATGTGTACACGTGAATGCACAACTTTTTTTAACTTATTAAATATTTGAAAACATTTTCCTTGCGGTATTAACTTCAAAACACAACTGTAGATGTGAGTTAGACAATAATTAATAAAAACACCTATGTTTGGGACAAGTTTGCAATTTTAAAATTCAAAATGTCTTTAAAATTTTTGAAAAACACTTAATTAAAGGTGTGTGATACTGGTACATAGTTCTTACATCAAAATAAACAGTGGCACCATTTTAAAATTTAGATTATAATAATTCCTAGTGAGAGTGTTAAAATCATTTTATAGATCCAATTTGAAATGAGGTAGAGTAACTGATCATTTGCAAATCATTCAGAAAGATAAAAAAGCAATTGGATGAGACCTCCTAGTATGTTATAGTTAAGTCATTTATCCTGTGTTTCTGCTACTAGTTTTAAATGTTGGTGGGAGTACTGGAGGGGAAGGCTATAAGGTTGTCCATATGCTTTCCCTAAACATTTAAGGGCACTTATTTTTGGTGAATTTATTTTCAAAAATATGTTTAATATCAGTATTTATAAGAATAACATTAATCCATACAACCCTAGTTGTATGCTTATTTTAATTCCTTCCCCCAAAAAAGAAAATCATTTATTGATGAAATTAGCTTTAGTTTCATAAGTTCTAATGGGTACATTTGTGCACTCCCACTAACATTTTAAGTTGCTTCCATCATTTTATGAAGTGTATCTGGGTGAGGACTAGGCTGCATAAACAACACACAGACTTCATGTGCACAATATGATGGAATATTCTGAAAGAAAACCTGACAAAACTGTCATTGTGGTGCATTGTTGTATCTGTATGCCCTTGTTCTAAGGCTCTGCTACACCTACTATGCTGGGCTATTGCATTTCCCTGCCATTACTTTTTTAACTGGGAGAATTGCTTCAGATATTCACAAAGATTGTTTTTGTTTTTGCACTATATATATATATATATATATATATATATATATATATATATATATATATACATACACACACACACACACACACACACACACACACACACATTATATGTTGTTTGTTTCAATCCCAGAAAATAGGCCTATTATTAATTTAAATTTTTGCATGACCTCACTACAAGTTCACATGTATCTGGGCATCTCTCACAAAATTACTTCTAAAATTTTATTTTCAAAATATTTATAAAAACTGTTTGTAGCGAAAAACTAAACATTTAACATGGTGGGTGAAGACAAGCCTTAAAGTAATGTTTTGGTAGTATGGTAGAATGTCATTGGCTCATAAGTGTGTGCTGCTGTTGTTGAGGTAAGGGTGGAACATGCTAGAAGTATCCAAGATGTGCTCTTCTTATGTGTTGCGTTACGTAAGCAGCACATTGTGCATAGTGCTCACAATAAAATATTGCTTAATCCCATTTATCATGGCAGAAAATATTTGAATTTTATTATACATTCCTGTGTAACTTTTATAATAAAATAAAAATTTATATCATTCTTTTTCAAAAAATTTAAAAAAAGATTATAAGGTGGAAGAAGATGGTACTGTAAACTGTAACTATAATCAGGGCTAGATTTTAAGGAATATTTTAACCTGCCCAACGGACAGGTGTAATCGAAAATTTGCCTGTTCGCCATCCAATTTGCCTGTCCGCTGTTTTATCCAAACAAAAAAAATTTCAAAGTCGCTGAAAAAGTGAGAAAAAAGGATTTTTGCTATATTTTGCACCTATTTTTATCACACACTTAACATCCTTATTTAATCATCATTTTTAGACGAGTCACTGTCTGAGTCACTGCACGAATTACTTGGCTGATTCTGTCTTGAACATCTTCGATAGGGAGGCTGAAAGGGTCGACGTTTTCTCTGAACATTATGATACCAGAGATTTATTGCTGGTGCTGGATCAAACTCACTTTCAGCCATTATGGTTTATTTATAGATATTGTCAAAGACGTTTTATTTGCGGTCGCGGTCGCATATGTTATTAATCACCTCTGCTGCATTAGTGCGTGCGAATAACCTCGGCGTCACAAGTTGCACCTGTCCACCGGACAGTTGCCTTTTTTATATTGCCTGCCCGGACGAGATTTTGCCTGTCCTGGGCAGGCGGACGGGTGCTAAAATCGAGCCCTGACTATAATATACCAAAAGTTGTGATTGAAATGTTCTAAATGGATCCATTTTCTGTTATCTCTTCACTCAAAATTGTGTTCATCTCTGACTGATATTGCTTTGGAAACTGATGCCATTTTGATAAAAATGCTAAAAATTTTAAAAAAAATTTCAATGCAATAATAGTGATACTGGATGCCAGTAGATATATTGATTCTAATAAAGAACGTATACCTTTCTCGGTTTGGGAGGCTTCAGCCATTTTATTTGACATTTCAAAAGCTATTTAAACTAAAGTAGGTATTTTACATTAGAAATATAGCTTATTGGCCATTAGTGTAATTTCAAGATACATTAATGAGAGAAACAAAACTTAATTATTTTATTTTCCTTTTATTAGAATTAACACGTCAAAGCACATAAAACGGGCCTGGTCAAAGAAAGTATTGTGCTGAAAATAAAGTTACTCTGTTTGGAGACATTGTTACATCGTAAAACTTGATAGATATGCCGAGGAAAGAAGGGTGCAAATAGGTTTTTAAATTCACCAGTGATCCACCCTCACCTTAAATTTTTTATGGCAGTATAATATTTTGAATACATGTTGGGAAAATTCTCTAATACACTATGTTTCACATAGTGGTTAAAGTATTATGAAAATATATTTTCCTAGCTCATTTCTGCTAGAGACCCGGAAATTTGGCAGAATTTGATGCTGTTTTTTTCTTGAGCCTTAGGCCGTGTATGAATTCAAGTATGTACACAGTTGAGTACTTGCGACCTTGAGTACTTCAGTTGTACTGAACTAATCCGGATGTGTTCAATGTTTGGCCTCTTCAAACAGTACTAGCCATAATTTATGGTCATTTACTTTATGGTTCTATCTTTGTTATATAGTTATGATTGGTATGTATGTGCAGTTATTTTTTGAAACTTTCTTATAAACATGTTTAAATATTAATTAAATTTATCAACACTATATTAAAATATGAAGTGAAAATGGTTTTTACAAGTCTTTAAACTACGTTAATGTTATGAATGTAAACCATAAAATGTTTTTCAAAATGCAATACTTCAACTCTTAAGTACCCAGATTTTTTTACCTGCATAAGTCACTTCCAATTCGGACAGTCCTTGTGATGTCTCTTTCGGGGTCAAGTATGTATAAGCATATACTTTAAAGCCTATTCGGACACGACCTGTCTTTTTTTAATTTTCTGTTAACCTCAAGAGGAAGACATTCTCGTCTTGAATGATTTGAATGTGATTCAAAAGCTCACTTCCTGTTCATACAAACATCATAGTTTTTGACTAATTTGGTGTGTGTTGAAATATCTGTTGCCCAGTTGAAGAGTTATGAAAGCATACAATGATTTGGTGTTTAACTTGATATTTAATGAAGCCACAACATTTTCGGGTCACGTCTCATTACTGTGGCCTTTAAATCTTGGGGGTCAGTTAACGACCTGGATTTCGGTATCTAAAAAAATTAAAAGGGGTAAAAAAAATTGTCTAGCAAATGATTAATCTACTAATCCATTCATCTAAAATCGGGGGAAAAAATGTTTAGTCACTTTGATGAAAAGTTGTGTTCGTAAAATAAAATTGGCTAACAGTAATGAAATAGCCAGTTGCAAATAATTGAGTGCAGAGTAATGTATTAAAACAAAACTTTGTTATTGCTTTACTGTAACTATGTATCCATTACGAATTTAAAAAAAATTAATCTGTTTGTACACTGTGTTCAAACTTAACTTACATAATGTATGTATTCATCTGAGAAAATATTTTTGTACATACATAAATAATACAGTTGAAATAATCTTTGTGTTTGGAAAGATAAAATACACTACCTGTTGTTTTAAATTGTTATTTTTTTATTAGAACGTATCTTTAATATCTAACTTGCATGATCAGTTTCCTACTGTACAAAAATTCTCCATAATGGAAGAAAAGCTAATTCATATGACTTGATTTGTAGTTGGAAAAATTTACTCATAAGAAAATTATTTGTTTTAGGTACTGTTAGAGAAAGAGTTGACCAGGGATGTTAGACGTACCAACTTGTTGGTACACATACCATTTTTCAGGGTCTTGTACCATGTACCAAGTAGAAATTGTGCTGGTATGCACAAATACCAACTTTGTCATCGACCATGCGCGATGCGCCATGCATTAACAATTAACATTAGGCGGGGACGAATAATTCGAATAGTTGCGTTTTAATAATTCCATCTGTATATTAATAAAACGGCATTTTAAGAGAAATTTTTAAGTGCTAATTTAATTGAAAGTATTCATACTGTAGGTGCTAACGTTTTTATGGCCATCTTATAATTTCAGAAGCTAGTTCTCTAGAAATTGATCACAACGCCATGCCGCCATGCCGTATTGCCGTCATAGCGTCATCTATTATCATCTAAAGTGCTAAAGATACATCATCATACATACATCATTATTTTGATGAAATATACTTGCTGGAACGGACAGTATCTGCAGAATCCACATCTATTTGGCTCAGAAATCCATTCGTAAAGTTATTTTATTTATTTCTGGCATGGGTTTTACCTAAGACTGTCACGATGAATGCGTTTTTTCAATCATATGCGGTTGTTATAACGCATTTAACTGAAAAAATGGAATTAGCATTTAGAGAGTTTTTGACAGCATATCTGGTGCAAGAGTATACGTCGCCCGAACTCCGCTGCACCAAATCAATCCTGAAAATCGGGATACATACATACCTTTACACAATATGTATTTAGGTGTTCGTGTCTTAGAAGAGTTGAAAAAGCCCGAAATTGCCAGTGAACTAGATTCTATAGAAGATTTTTTCTCAAGATGCCGCAGTTTTATGGCAAAACTTTGTACGTAAATTCAGAAGCGATTCGATTTTGATAATCCACTCTTGAAACTTCTTCCTCTAATACACCTTTCGAAAGCTTTATCCAAACAAGAACGTAACAACAATCAGTCTCTTTTCAAGCTTGTCGATTATATTCCAAGAGCTAAACCTAAGGATCTACTGTCTTTACAGAAGTTAGATGATGAGTGGCGTTGTCTTCCACTAGATGGCATACCTGAAAATATTGCTAAGGAATTAGAAGTAGATGTTTTCTGGCATAAGATTTCGCTGTTAAAAGATATTGAAAATTGCCAAAAATACGTCGAGTTACCCCGTTTTGCACTATCTGCTCTCTCTATTCCTCATTCAAATGCAGATTGTGAAAGAGCTTTCAGCAAATACAATCTGGTAAAAACTAAAACCAGAAATAGACTTACTATCAAAAATATTAAAGGATCGATGTAGGCATCACAATGTGTCAAGTCAAATAAAAACTGCTGCAGAAAATTTGAGCCTGATAAGGATATGCACAACAGAATGACTTCTGCGATATTATGATAATAACAATAACAACCCGAATGCTAGAGAAGATGATAGTAGTATTAATGACCTTGATTTTACTTTTGATGAAAACTAATCAAAAAATACAAGAATTGAATGTGATATTAATGACTAAGGATCTCCAGTGAGTGCAATGTTGGTTTATAGTTATACATTTATATTTTTTATTAACAATTTTATAACTTTACTTTAAATGATTTGGCCTCAATATTTATTAATATATGTGTTTATTTTGTTGAATGATTAAAATTATAATCACATTTATATAACTACAATATATTATGTGATTGATACCTTAAGGAGTTTCTTATGAATATTGGTATCGATACTATTTCAGTTCAGATAAAATGTTTTGTGCCGATTGAATAAAAAATAAGTTACCAACCTTATCATACTTTATTTGTTGACAAGCGTGTAACCTTTTATGTTTCCATATAGTATACCTATATCGTTTAAAGCAGTTTATAAAATATCATTATATTTATATATATAAAATCTTTGAAACAAAATCTACAGGATCTTTGTCAGTGTAAGATCTTGGAGTGTACCAGTTTTTTTTTTTTCTTCAGATACCAGCTTTTAGTGACATCTGTACCAGGTTCGTTGAGCCATTGTCTGACATCCCTGGAGTTGACAACAGATGTCTAAGGGATACTCTTAAAACATGAACCATTAATGCAATGATTGAAATAGCAATTTATTATAATTGGCAATACATAGCTAATAGATTCTGCAATATTTTCTATAAGTGGTTAGTTCAATCATTATCAAGGGATTTAGCAGTAGAATGACAGTCAAACCTTTAGTAGAACAATGTTTTTCTTAAAGAATATGTGGACAATGCATGTAATGTATTTATATGCATTTATCATACTTTTGTAAATGCCTGTTATAATATAATAATTGTTGACTTTTTCCAGGATAAAATATCTCCCTATTCACTTTACCTGGACTATTAAATGATTTCCAATTTCTCTGGAGCATTATATAAAAAAATACATGTACTGTGTTTGTCATTTTGTTAGGAATAGGCCTACTTGAGAGACGGCATGCTGTGCAAATGTTGAAGTCACTTTTTAACCTCAAATTAGCCATATTGTTCTGCTCAAAACATTAAGGAAATTGTATTTGATGTCAAATGATGGTTAGTAAGTATGAATTAGAATATCCGTTGTTAAAAGCATGCACTTTAATTAAAATTAATAAAAAAACTCTCTACACAATGCAAACACTACACTTCAGCCAATATTTTGGGTGTCTAACCAATATGGCGTAACAATTAGCTGAAGGAAAAAAAACAGCTTCATGCAGTAATTGTGCAGACATTGCCACCCATCAATGTTTGTGCACCTCCAATTTTCACATATATCTCTCTGCTCCTGCTTTCTCTATGCTCAAAAGCTTTGCTCTTAAGTGAGGACTCGTTTTATTGAGTAATTCCTTTCCAGGTCATTTTTTTTATTACAATTCCTTCACACGCTACATTATATGAGCATCGCACAGTCCTTTTTGTGGTTATAATATATGTGCCAGATGCATTTTACACTTTAACCTTCAGGGTGTACCAGTGTTACGATCTGAATTATTGGTGGAAATAGTGGGCGCCACCACGTGAGTGGGCACGTGGACCCGGCTTGATACTCTTGCTCAGGGTGTTACGTGGCCCGTGTGCGGCGAGATATTAGCCCTCCTGATATTTAATTCCGCACCTGTCCCTAACCGAGCCCGCTCTCAGCGTCGGGCACGCTTATACTTAACCGCAGTGGGCTCTTAGGGCGTCCCACACGCCGCTGACTGGGTTAAGGACCCATGTGGCCCCCCCGAACACAAAGACACGTGACTCAATTAAGTTGGTATTATTTACTTACACGTTACACGCCCTCATACAATCCTTCCTTGATACTATTAGAAAACGCCCGAGGCACGAATCGGTTTAGTTGAGGAGGCGGACCACACACGTGGTCGCCTCAAGCCTTTACTTAGAGCACGGGTGGTTAAAAACTCCGGAGAGTATAGAAATCACTAATTAAACAGCCTCACCGACCAAGAGAGGCCCCGAGGATGAAGAGAAAAATAATTAAATTAATTAACTGAACAGAACTACTTATCGGTGAGACAAGTCCTCCGGGTGTCTGCAGAGACGTCCGCTCTCGGCCGGCTGTAGAAGGAGACTGGGCTGAAACATGGGCTTGCGGCAGGCAACATGGCGCCCTTCGCGCCGAACACAATTACCGTTACATCTATGCGACTGCGTTCCCCGGGTTATTATTGAAAATAACATGAACTCTTTATAAAAATTAGCATATACACATCCATGACCAGACCGTCTGTAATAATTACTTATGTGGTAAAATAGTTTGAATAAAGTTTACATGGCCGGGGGTTGTTCGGACGGCTTTAAGGCGGTGTGTTAGTGGGCGCCACCACGTGGTGAAGCATGTGGACCCGGTGAGACTCCTAACTTGGGGCGTGAAGTCGCCCGTGTGAGGATATGACTCGTTTCCCCCCCGCGCTGCTTGTAGAATAACCTGACCTCAGCCCGCTGTCAGTGCCGGGCACGCTATGCTTACGCAGTGGGCTCTTAGGGTGTCCCACACGCCCGCCGATGAGGGTACACACGTGGTCAATTAAAAGAACAACACGAGTTCGAAGCTTTTGTGGTATATTAGCCCCTGTGTGAACAGGGGGCTCGCACAACACGTTACATCTACTCATGAAAGAAAGCTGTTCAAAAGCCTTGCGGCGCGATCAGTTTAGATGAGGGCCGGCCACCACGTGGCCGGGATTTAAGATTCGTGTTTATTCAAAGTCCCGCATCGGGGTTAATATATTTAATTAAACAGTCAGCCCCCGAGGTAGGCTCCGAGGACGAATGAAAGCGATTAGGATTTAAAATTACACAAACAGAATTACCAGATAAGCGGAAGCAAAGTTTAAGTCCCCGGAGCGCTGGAAGCGTCCTACCTCGGGTAGCGATAAGAAGATTAATTTAATTAATAGTTAAGTGGCCTACAGCTTTCGCCCATAGTCAAAGGGTCATTATATGCAACGTGAATCTCAATTTCCAGTCTTTATAAAATATGAGAATATATATTTTACACCCATGCCTTACCCGGGACTCGAACCCAGGACCCCTCGTACCGTAAGCCGGTGTGCATCCGACTACACTACGGAGGTCGGCAGCGATGAGAAGAGACTGGGGTGAAAAATGGCCGCCGTGGTAGCAAAACAGTGGCGTTGCGCGCCGAAACGGACAGTATCTTATTCCAACTAGACCACGGTCTAAGAAGGGGAGGTCTGGACACTCGCCAGATAAAAGTGACCACTTACTGTCTCCATAGTTCGTTCGACGTCTGCTATTCAACTCTAGCGCTAGGTGTCTTGCGGTGGAAATGTATCACTAGGTGTTATGATGAATTTGTCAATTCTCGTGAAAAACAAACAAGAGGTAAATAATATACGATACAACGATAGTTTAAAATCATTGCCGGAGGACGCACAGTAACGTGATAATCGGGCATAGGGCCACATTTCCGCAACCTAATTTGTTAATGTCTATAAAACTTTAAAAAATACACTCGTTTAAAAAGGTAATTTTTATGCAAATTACTGGAAATATCGCAATGCCGTTTTGCAGAATGATCAGGAATCATGTAAGGAAGTAAAATAAGTTGTGTTTTTACTTTTTTTATTTCCATGGTGGCCCTATACTCCATAATTACAAACGTAGAGAGTTACGACAGTATTTGATGCACTGCAATGAATTTTAATATAATTACACTATATTTTAACATTTAAAATTAAAGGCTGAATCAAATTACATAACTTGGCTGATTTACGTATTTGAATAACAATACCAAACCTGCATTTACAATACATTATTTGCTACACAAATAAGTGCCATCGTCAATGTTTCGTGTCTCATGTCAAGTGTTGACGCTTCAGCTTGGGTGCATAGTAGGGACATATTTTTTTAATTTTTTTTATTTACATTGCCTTACAATATCCAAATAAAAAATATATACGTTTTTATAAGTTGTCGAAAAAAACAAGACGCACATACACAGCAAGCTAAAATAAATTTGATAGCCGCATGAATGCACAGGTATTGTAATGTAAATTACAAACTGCTATTACTCCTAAACGAGTTTGAATTCCGTATCTGTGCCTTTTAAGATAACAAAGGAAAGTTTAAAGCACTGAATAAAAGTATTTGGGATTTTTATAATTTTTTTAAGGAAGAGATCGCACTCGTTTTGCAAATTTTGTATTTTAATAAAAAATGGTGTATTGTCAAACTACTTAGAAACAGGTATTATCAGGGTTGTGCTGGTCATTAATAAAATTCGACATCATACATTCCATTTTTAAAAAAGTTGGGCCTATACAAAAATAAGTAATCTTTAGACTACATTCATACAAATAATAAAAATTAACTTACTATTCCAATGACGTTTCCGAACTGATCTTTGTGTTCCTTTTTTTGTGAGAATGTCGTCTTCCACAAAATGTTTTTCGCATACATAATGGGATCTTTTAAGTACAAACTTGTCTCATGGAATTGCTTTCTGCCACAATTGCCTAACATTGTCATCATTGGGAACTCGGAATATTGCAACTTTCTCGTCCGACTTTGCCTGATAATTTGTTTTGCACCCAGGTGCAACACAAAGGTTAGGCATTTTCACAATTAAAATAATATACGCTTATTCTCTTTACTAACAATCAATGCTCCTTGCTCACAATGAAGTTCCCGCCAATGCCAATGTGGAAACTAGTGATGGGTGTTGGGTGGTTCGTTAACGATTCGTTCAAAAAGAACGAATCTTTGAGAGAACGAAATCTTGCGATTCGTTCGCGATGTAAAGAACCGGCTCTTTGAGAGCCGGTACCTTGAAAGATTCGGTAGAACGTAAATGCGGAGAGAACGAGAGAACCAACCGGCTCTTTGAGAGCCGGTACCTTGAAAGATTCGGAAGAACGAAAACGCGGAGAGAACGAGAGAACGAGATGAGAGAACCGGCCACGCGCCCGGTCTGATTCGTTCGTGAAATGATTGATGACGTCAGGAGTCTGAAGAATTAGTAATCACAGCGTGAGCATGTTCATAAGAGCAAACGATAACTGATCAAATAAAATAGGGTAACATGAAAAGTATCTATACCTGAAAATGTCAACTGTTAAGTAGTGGTTTAAAATTGCGTTTTCACATTCACATACACAAATTTGGGGGAAAAAAAACATGAATTAAAAATAACAGGGAAAGTAACTACAAATGTTCACACTTACCATTTAGGTGTTAATTAATGTACCTACTTAATTTTTCTCTCTTCATACTGAATCGCAGTAGTAGTATTCAATTTTTGTCTTTTTTTCTCTAAATGTGTTGGTCTACATGTAAACACTTTACTCTCTCTAGAGTGTAAATAGCCTGTATATTAATATTTGTAACTTAAAAAGTAATACAATATAAATAATCTTGTTTCATATACGCAACTGTGATTCACTGGCTACGAAAAGCAATGTTCAAGTACTAGCTATAATAGTGCGATTACAAATTAAAGTTAAGAAAGATCACTTTCGTACCTAACATTCTTAGATTTAATGCTCCCGTATTATATAGAATCACTGCATGAAGCATTTGCAGCGATCAACAGTCAATAATTTTATAACAGTCAGTATACAACTAGACGTTTGAAATTTCATTTACCCATGCAGAGTAGATAAAGATAACCACCCACGCGATCCAGCCTCCTCTCGTTATCGGGTCACGCGATAACGAGGGGAGGCTGGAAGCAAACACGTAGCCAATACTCTAAAGGATGAACGAGTTACGACACCTGATAAAAGAGCCAGATCCTATTCACAGAAAAGAACGAAATGACCGAGATGAACGAATCGTTCTGAACGAATCTTTCTCGGAACTGATCCGAAAGTACCGGTTCGGTCAAAAGAACCGTTCTGCCCATCACTATGGAAACTATACTTCGTAACCTAATTGACCTAATTTATGAAATAATTCCCAAACTTATAAAAAATAAACACATCCAATTTAATACTGTATCGATATCTGGAGATTAATGCATTTTAAACATTTAAATGAAAATTTAAATGATTATTATGTTGAGTTGTTCATAACAACAAAGCTTAAAATACCACCGCAGAACAACCAGCGCTACACGTCAGATGGTGGAGCGGAGCGGAACTACGGAGACATTAGGTGTGCCACTTTTGCATGCTGGCCAGGTTGGGGAGCGTCCAGGGGAAGCCTACATTTCACAAAGGGTTGAGGACCACCCCGAACATGCCCGAAGACTTCACCTTCGGCCAACTTCGTGACTTTGTTTTTATTTTCATAACAGCACGACCATGTTGGTGGATATCAAAAACACTTATTAATAATAATTGTGAGGTTAAGTGTTTAATTCATAGAAAGAAAGTGCATATTTAGTAATAATCTTAAGATTATTATTCACTGTTATATAACGAGTATTCGTAATGTTCAGGATCTTTCAGCAAGCATCATGTACCTCGGGATCAAGTGAAAAACTTGGATAACTGAACTTTAACTAACTTTCAGATTTGCGTGTAAATTAAGAGATATGTATCATCATTTAGTTCATATTTTCTCTCTACAGGTTTTAAAGTTTAGCCTAGGTTGACGTAATTTTTTTCGTATCACGTGTCCAAATTGATCCCTTGGTTTTGTGGTACAAGATGCTTGCTGTTTTAATTTGTTACGTCGAAAGAGTATGGACATAACAAATACTAGAACATCACAAGACAAACAAATTATCTCAGGTGTTGTGAAATAATTTCTTATGTAACTGTTTTACATTCATATATAAATTGTAATAACACAAGTTAGTATGCCCATGTTCTTTCAATGTACCAAATCAAAACATCAAGCAAAATGTACCACAGGAACAATGTATACAAGATCATGCCTTCTGGATCAAGGGATGAATTTGAATATGTTATACGGAACTTTTACCAATTTCACTTTCGGGACAAGTATGTATCACAATATCATTATCACATTAATGATGACATTAACATGGCACATTTATGTCATTACCATTTCTGCATTATTATGTGACTAGCATGATTATATGGGGGTTTTAGTTTGGGAGTATTCTAATGCTTGTTTTGCACAAAATATGTTTGTGTATTAAACTAGCTTTCTGGTAACGTATTTTATGCTATGGCCATGCTTATTCTAGATTTAGAACATACCTAGTACAGTATATATTTTACCTGTGGTATCATATTCTAAACTTAAGAACAAGCCCTACCTGTACTAGTATAATAGAACACCATACTGAAGATATATTACATTTCATTATTATTTCTCAAGATATATATCTGATGTAACAGAAGCATATGGATGTCCTCCGTCCAAAAGTTTTTTTCCCAGTGTTTGTACTTTAAGAACGTACAGGTATGTGTGAATGCACAGGTATTATAATGTAAGCTTTAAACTCTGATTACTTGCTAACCTGTAGAAATTTAAAGTCTGTTTTCAGGATAAATTCAGGGCTATGACTAGTGTCAAAAAAAGTTTTTGTCTAATTTTTTTTTAGTTTGTGGAAAAGCCACAACGTAAGATTATTACCCACCTCTCTCCTAACAGCAAATAAAATGCACAGAGTAATTGTATTGTTTTGCGGCTTTTAAATGAATAAAGAAAAAATTCTGAAAAACTTTTTCTCACATCCTGACATGTATCGAAATATTTCCCAAGAGAATGTTGAGGTACTTTAAGTTGTTTATCGTTTTCAAAACTGCACAAGATTTTATTAAGTTTGTTTTAATCAACAAAAGTAAGAAGAGTAAAAATTATAACTTTTTTTTTTACTTCCTGATATGTTTTTCAGTCATTACCCAAGAGAGCAATACTTGCAGCAAGAAACACATAACTCCATATGTGACAAAATCTGATTATGAGGCCCTTGTTTTTATTGAAGCAAGCTTTTTGCAAGCACAGCAGGGACTCGCACATGGCGGCACTTGCGATATCGCAATCATGAATGTTAAAACTATAAAACTATTGGTAGACTGCTTGATGTAACACAGTGCTGTCTTACAAAATGATTCCAAAGCATTTCAGGAAGCAAAAGGTATTTTGTAATTTTTATTTTCTTGTTTGCAAAAAATCTGATAAACTGTAAAATCACAATGAACACAAAACACTACTACTTAATTACTTTAAAATTTTATAAAATCATAACAATAAACCACCTACTTTTCTGGCTGCTTGTCTTAAGTTTACACAAAAAATATTTACTGTTCTGCCATTAATCTCACTTAGTGTTGCAGCATACAGTATCGCAAAATGCAGTCACTACTACAATCACCACACGTTTATATTCTATACATCTACCTGAGAAACATTAAGAGCTAAGTGCTGTTAACTTTTGTTACCATTTGTATTTATAAGCAGTAGTAGTTTTTTTTTTAATTAATGTGTGTAGGTGCTAATTTTGCCATTGCATTAAATCACCCAAACACTCTTTGTGATGTAGGTATACGATATTTCCAATTTTTTATGTAACTGAATGTTTGACAAATATTAAAAACAAAAAAAAAATATTGAAAGCTGTGAATACATGAAGAACAGTATACATTTAAATAAGATAGGCCTACCAAAACTATTGAGCTTATCAAATTATACATATACTTACCAAATGAAATGTGTTGACCATCTGGTGTGTATCATGTTGCCATGAATATTATTTTTCTGCTATATAGTTTCTGTTAAATACTATGTATTACTTTATTGCTCTACAGTTTCTGTTATGGACTTTGTCTCCAGATTGCCATTTATATGACTTATTCTCTACATTCTCAGTACTTGTAATTGTTTCTGTTTGTTGCAGGTATGTAAGGAAATTAGAAAATGAGCTGAAACATTAAACTCTTTGGACACTCCGTAGAAAGGAAGAATTATTTTCTGTTTAATGCTGGCATGTGAAGACATTAGAACATTTTTTCTTGTAGATTAAATTCTTTGGACATTCAATGAAAATGAATTATTTTGTGAATTTTTGTTATAATAGTGCTTTTTTTATTTCACTTAGAATTTTATTTCATTGCCGGTTAATTGTTAGTAACTAAGAAAGTGAAATAAATTTTTTTTTTGGAGAAATAAAGAGTATTTTTTACAACCTTATATTTCATGATTGTCTATCTTCAAAACTTACCAAACTTGGGTGATTCATATGGAAAAAATAATGCTGTCATTTAAAGGAAAGAAA
The DNA here is from genome assembly GCF_032445375.1 of Bacillus rossius redtenbacheri. Lineage (NCBI taxonomy): Eukaryota > Metazoa > Arthropoda > Insecta > Phasmatodea > Bacillidae > Bacillus > Bacillus rossius. The sequence continues at coordinate 46,000,067 of NC_086334.1, forward strand.
AGTGTAAACATTTTTGCTGAACGTTCATAATAAATAATTTTACCTTTTGACATGTCAGTTATCTTTAAAACACATTGTAGTTATTAGTATGTACAAGAAAGAAAGTGCAAGATTTTATGCCTTTAAAATATTAGTGTTTAAATATTCAATGTGTCTTCGTTTTTTTCATTCCACAGCACATAAATGAATTTTTTTTATAAAGTGAACATATAAATTTAAATGTAACATGTAACCTTTTATGTGGTATCGCTTTCAAGATACATTCACCCACTGTGTTGGTACATATCAAGTAAACCAACGAACAATTAGGAAAGCTACAATGATAGGGTTTTTTATACAGGAATGTTACGGATAAAATAATACAATGGAAAGAGATTACTGTGGACACAAAAAAAATTTAATATTTATGTTTTTTTTTCATAAAAAAAATATTCTTTAGTGACAATCTAGGCTGCAAATGTCTCATACATTACTGAATTTCTATACTGAGCATTACCAACACAGAGCTTACACAGTAATATTTCCTCTTTACATTATACCATCAGGTGACACTACAAAGTCTCATAACATGCTATTGTTTTAAACAACCTCAGTATGTACCTTTATGGACAATTACTTTTATGGTGAGAAACATAATGTAGTAATTTGTGCATAAAATAATTGTTTATATAATTTACTTAATAGTCATGCAGTATAGCTGCACAGTATGAACCTCACAAATATAATGAAACCAGTTTTTAGTGAATGACCACAATATTAACTCTCAGCATTTTCACACACATGTCTTGAAATATTGTGGTAAATGTTTTATAGACTTTCTCACCTCTAAATCTTTTTTCTCTCGTTACCCACACATCCCTGGGTCATCTTTGCGGAGCCGGGCTTATCCCAACCGCCTTAGATTTAACCCTGCCACGTGACCACGCCGCAGGGTCGACAATTATGGAACTCGCTGACTCCAGAGGTAAGCGTTTTAATTTAATGTAGCCGTGCATATGTCTGCTGGCCCAAACAAAGACATTAAAGCACTTGTAGATTCACGGCTCGTAGAGCCTGTTCAAGTCGTAATTCAAAAACTTACGGGTATGGCCGACTCCATGCAAATCCCCAATAAGACTGCTGTTAGATGTAACGTAAGCACATAATGAAGCAATCAGAAACTTTTGTCAGGGTAAAGTATAAGGTATAACGCATAGTGTAACACCGCAATGCATAGCATGCCAATAAATGCGAGAACAAATTGACAGTGATTTCCAGTGCCCCCTTACCTAAGTTAGGCATCAGCCAACCATGCTGCCTGAGGAGTGTGATACTACTTCTCTAGTTAGTAATTCAACCACTGCCACGATCCTAATGAACAAAGCTGGGGCCGACGACCCACCAAACAGCTGCATAAGTTAGCCTGGCACCCTCCCGGAAAGAAAATAAAATTTTTAAGCTGTAAATATATAAAGGTGATTTTGAATTTTCCATGAAAAACAATTGAAACATGCTATAGATACAACACTAAATATAATTATCCTGAAACATGTTGAATTCAGTTAAGTTCTGTTACATAGTTGAACAGTGACGAGATTCTGCAAGATAGGAATAGCCTCTGTCAAGTATGGGCGGTGGGCCTTCACTAATCAAAATTCCCGCGCGTCTTGTTAAAAGAAAAACAAAGTCCCGAAGTTGGCCGAAGGTGAAGTCTTCGGGCATGTTCGGGTTGGTCCTCAACCCTTTGTGAAATGTAGGCTTACCAGTGTCCAGACCTCCCCTTCTTAGACCGTGAACTAGACCGAACCGTAGGGAAGCCTACAACTCACGTAGTTTCGGTTCCCTACCACGTTCGTGCAACTTCGGATTTCTCTCAAAAATTGAAATTTAAAAAATCGAAGTGTTAGGTTATGTTAGGTCAGTCACAACATGCTTGTTTTCTTTGATTTAGCGGCTGAAGTGGCGTTAATACCAAAACCCAGAACTTCGGAAATCTTACGAAAATTCTTGCAGGGAACCGAAACTACGTGAGTTGTAGGCTTCCCCCGCACCGTGGCAGATTTAAGAAATACATAAAACATACAAAAACCTCTTCACATTTAAAAGTAAAGCTACATGTACTGCAATTACATAAAAGTTCAGTTAATCAAATATTAAATATAAAAGATAATAATGCCAAATGGCCTTCGGCAAGCAAGCGTCTATTGCGGCCAGCTAATATTTAGGTGGAACAAAATTGAAGGGAATACTGTTATTAAAAGCTACATTTACTTACTGGGTTTTTTTTTTTAAAGAAAACAACAAACATGACAATAATAATCATGGGAGCGAAGCACTGACTCTACAGCGCCCTCTTGCCGTAGTCCGTGGCGCTCTCTCACGCACACATACACACCCGTGACGTCGGCAGGCGGTTCAAAGCCGAGGAAGGAAGGAGGGTGGTTAGGGAGGTGGTGGCATATCGGACTCAAAAGAGGCCGCTGGCCCGGACGATGTTAATTGCCCCCCCCCCCCTTCTAAGTAGGCTGATATAACAGCGCCGTGTGACAGATTGTTGAGGGGGCGTTGCCTGTAATGTTTACTTTGCGCACTCCCACATGGCAATGTTTATCTTTACGTCCGTACGGGCAGGTTACAATGTTGTTGACGTGACGAGCGAACAATGTTTACATAATTGCAGGGCGAGCATAGTTTACATGACGGACAATACACACGGGCAGAATGGGCGCTGGCTGGCTAACTTTGGGTGTGGAGACCCAACAGTTGCTCCGAGCTCCGAATCTGCGGCTGCGGCGTCTCACAGCGCGAGGCGGCGCGGCAGTGGCCAGGGCGCCGGCCAACAGGGTCGGCGGCGACCAAGGTCAGGCGGCTCGTGGCAGGCAGGCAGCAAGCGCAGACGGCGCTCGGCACAGCCCGGCTCAGCCTCGCCGACATGCGGGCGCTTCGCGGCCGGTGTTGGGTGGGCGGAAAGCTGTGCGGCCCGGGTCTTGGTCACGCTTGTGGCTTGTGGAGTATGCTGGTGGGGCGTCGCGGCGTCAACCTGCGCCGCATCAGGCGGGCACATTGACACTAGCTGAGACGGCGAATGCAGTGGCTTCTTTGCTGGGTGTCGCAATCCAGCCGTCTTGCGACATGCACGAAATGTTTCGGGCAGCCAGACAAGGCGGCGGCGCTTCCGTTGTACGATTGGGGTCGTAGGCCGGCGTCTCCTCACAATGTTCGCCTCGGACAGGCCTGAGGCGTCTTGGTCTGTTTTGGAGGGCGTTCGTTCGGTGTGTTGGGTGTCTCAGCGCGATGGACTGATAGTGGCGCAGTCGGCGTCGGATGGAAGCTCGCAGGCCAGACCAGCTGTGTCTCAAAGCCAGGCGGACACAGTGGAGCAAATCCGGGCGGCGGTGCATCACTGAAGCGTCGCGTTGGCGTTGAGACGCCGGGTGTGGCAGGTTAATTCAGCGGCAGGATGATGTCGAAACCAGGAGGCGGCAGCGTCGTGATGCATTGAGTTGGCGACGAGTCACAAGGCATCGGTGACGAGTCAGGCCGTGCAAGCAGCGGGTCGAGTGTCTGTGACAAGTCGGGCGGCATCAGAACGTACCTTTGTGGGGGCGGGGTTGGGCGGAGAGCGGCGGTGGCGGGCGGGGGCGAGGTAGTTCCGGCTTCAGGGGACGTCGTGGACAAGCGACGAGTCACTGGGAGCGGTGCTGACAGCGGCGAGCCGGTCGGTGACGCGCGTCTTTTGGTCGGCGTCGGTGGCACAGGCGTCGGGACGAGTGGCATCTTGTCGACGAATCGCAGGGAGCCATGAGAGTGTGTGGTCAAGTCCGGTCGAGTCAAGTCGACGAGCGGGGACGGGATCAGCTTGACCAGCGGCATCGGGACCAGTGGAGTGTTGTCGACAAATGGCAGGGAGCCGTGTGGCGAAGGGTCTTGTTCGGTGATCTGGTTGAGAACACTTACATCGATGAGTGGCGGAGGGATTTGTGCAGGTGGCGGTCTGGAAACAGAAAGTTCCGGACATGAAATGACAGGTGTTGTGAAGACATGCGTTCTCGAGTCGGGGAGCGTCTGAGGATAGCTCAGGGAGTGAGTGGTCGGCGACGAGGTAGTGTGCTGCTTTTGGGCATCTCTGTAGGTGGCGCATGATGGGCACGTGAACGTGAAGTACCGTCGCAAGATGGCTCGTTCTTGGTCACCGATGCAGCCCCGATGCCATAGGCCGGCACATTCTTGGCAGCGATACCCGTTAACGTCTCCTCCAGGACATATTCTTCATGCATCGCAGAATGTCACATCATGCATGCGATATTCACAGCACCAACCACATTTATACCCCTTGGCTATCCTGCGGCCCGAGTCCCACTCAGGTCGCGGATAATAGCACCCAAAACACTCGTCCTCGTACATATCCAGGCACTCTCTAACAGTCCCACTCACCTCTGTGTTGTACCTCGTCAATCACGTGGTGCGGAATTCCGTGTGCGCACGTGTTTTTTACGTTTTCGGCTGGCCGTATCACCGTTAGGCAGTCCGCGCGCACAATGGTTGTTATTCCGTGCGTTCCATAGCACAACCGCACAACTCACACATTCTGTTTTCGCGGATCGTTGCCAGACCCCACGTTATTGGGCGCCACTTGACGTGGCAGGGGGTTGTTCGGATGGCTTTAAGGCGGTGTGTTAGTGGGTGCCACCATGTGGTGAGGCACGTGGACCCGGTGAGACTCCTAACTCGGGGCGTGACGTCGCCCGTGTGAGGACATGACTCATTAGCCCCGCACGCGGCTTATAGAATAACCTGACAGCCCGCTCTCAGCGTCGGACACGCCATGCTAACGCAGTGGGCTCTTAGGGCATCCCACACGCCCGCCGATGAGGGTACACACATGGTGAATTAAAAGAAAAACACGAGTTCGGAACTTTTGAGGTTTATTAGACCCTGTAGGAACAGGGGGCTCGTACAACACGTTACATCTACTCTCGAAAGAAAGCTGTTCAAAAGCCTTGCGGCGCGATCAGTTTAGATGAGGGCCGGCCACCACGTGGCCGGGATTTAAGATTCGCGTTTATTCAAAGTCCGGCAAACGGGGTTAATATATTTAATTAAACAGTCAGCCCCCGAGGTAGGCTCCGAGGACAAACGAAAGCGATTAGGATTTAAAATTACACAAACAGAATTACCAGATCAGCTGAAGCAAAGTTGAAGTCCCTGGAGTGCTGAAAGTGTCCTACCTCGGGTAGCGATGAGAAGAACCTGGGGTGAAAAATGGCCGCCGTGGTAGCAAAACAGTGGCACTGCGCGCCGAAACGGACAGTACCGTTATTCCAACTAGACTGCGCCGTGGCAGATTTAAGAAATACATAAAACATACAAACACCTCTTCACATTTAAAAGTAAAGCTACATGCACTGCAATTACATAAAAGTTCAGTTAATCAAATATTAAATATAAAATATAATAATGCCAATGGCCTTCGGCAAGTTTGCGTCTAGAGCGGCCAGCTAATATTTAGGTGGAACAAAATTGAAGGGAATACTGTTATTAAAAGCTACATTTACTTACTGGGTTTTTTTTTTAAGAAAACAACAAACATGACACTTAATAATAATCATGGGAGCAAAGCACTGACTCTACAGCGCCCTCTTGCCGTAGTCCATGGCGCTCTCTCACACGCACACACACACACACACACCCGTGACGTCGGCGGGCGGTTCAAATGCCGAGGAAGGAAGGAGGGTGGTTAGTGAGGTGGTGGTATATCGGACTCAAAAGGGGCCTCAGGCCCGGACTATGTCAAAGTTATGTGTTGGTTCCGTCGTTTGTGGCGCACTGCAGCTAAGTGCCCTCTTGCTGGGCTACCAACACACGCACACATGCACGCACAAGCGGGAGGTTTGAACAGAGATGGTAATGTTTGGGTGGTAGCATATCGGACTCGAAAGGTGCCGCAGGCCCGGATGACGTCAACCTTTAGCTATTAAGAAATGAAATTATCATGTTAAATATCAATGTGACGTGGTACCGCCGATGGCCACAAATCCCGGCCTCCACCCGCCAGTATTGGCCCCCGCTGGTGGAACGCACCCCTCGCCGAACCAACACGAGTCAAAGGAAGCACCCTCCCGCAAGTAGCCCTGGCACCCTGTAACTTAAACATACTCACCTAGCAAGGACACTAGAAAATTAAGCCCCATTGAACTCATCAGGTATAATTACCCAAAGTTAAGTGCCGGGAATGGTGCATCTTAGTGTGTGTGTTGGCCCCCTAAGGGCATCCCAAATCGCTAACGCAAATTCTTTCCAGTGTGGCCTGTGGCCTTAATTATAGCGAAAAACAGTGTGAATGCATCAGAATCGTAATTAATTATAAAATATGCAGCGAGGGGAGTGTTTGAATAATAAGCGAACAGTCGCGAACTTGAGCCCCACTTTTGAATGTTTTATCGGCTAATTGTGTGGCCACAAATTCAATAGACACAGAACCAGTTGAGAGTAGCCTTAAATCTAATTAAAACAAGAGTGACATGTAATTAGCACGTAAGTTTTCCAGTTAATATTGTATAACGGTAAATTCGAGGTTTTGGCGCGAAGAACAATGACTCCCTCCCTGGCGCCATGTTCCCCCGGCAGTTCTTCGCGGCTCGCGGTCTAGGGCGGACGTGTTCGTCCCGCGGAGTGTCATCACCTTTGTCTCACTGATCGTCATACTGGTAATTATTTAATTCTTCAAAACCCTTTTCAGTCACCCTCCGCTAGTCCCTAGACCATTTACGGTGCAGGGCTTAATCCGGCCGCTTTTCATTTCACTCCCATGATGCGTAAATGTCGCCACGCGAGTAACAGCATAACGGACCTGGCCGACTCCAGACCACAAAACTTTTGCTAATACAACCACGCAAACTCCTGCCGGTCACAAATTTTAGTAATTAGCGAACACGTGAAGTGTCAATTTAATTATAATTTACGGAGCTGGCCGACTCCAGCCGAGACACAACATATAACTGCCGCTAGGGAGCGTGGACAATTAGCGTAAGCAGAGTAGGTACTCTGCCTTGTACTTTATTTTAATTAACGTGTCAGTGTAAAGTGTTAGTGCAACGTATCGAATATAATTGTGTACTTTGTAAACAGTGTTTGCGGCATCGCAAAATTAAGTGACACGCACAGAGCGTAATAAAATCCACCAATCGGATCTTGCCGTCAATTATTTCACTCAAACCAGTAATCACCTCAACCGACCCTCCGCATATGGTGTGTTGCAAACCAGCTCCCAGCCTACGGACCTAGTTAACATGCTGGGGCTAACGAACCACACCCTGATCTACCACACCGTGTTTTCAACAACGGCTAGACACACGGGCTAGCCTGGCTCCCACCTGGTAAATTCGGCATAGAAACAACTCACTACACTTAGGTCCTGCCCGGGTTGCGACCACAAAAACCCGGGTGATCGCAAATGATAAAAAAAATATATGCTGGTGCTCCCCATGACAGCACCAGAACCCGACAGTGGCCCAGGCAGGACTGCACACAAGGACTCGGCTGTGTCACTACTATGCACATGGAGCATAGTTACACCACGAACGTAACTTCCTTTAAAAAAATCTGGCTGCCAGTCTGTTTTGAACACATGCTGAAAGACAAGTATACTTTTTACACCTTAAGATAATCTCCATTTTTTTCTTTTTAAAGCAAAATACACTATGTCATGGTCTGGTCGACTAGTCCCTGACAATGCTGCTGTTCTGTCGGCTACTCAGGGTTCGGTAGAGGGGGGTTCGGGCCACGTGGCCGAGGGACTTAGATTCCAGAGATGAAATGAGAACAACTCGAATAAAGTTTGATGGTCCTTTATACTCAAGACGCTGAACACTTTACATGGGGCTGCCGCGTTTCCGCCTGTGACTATTTCTATGTGGGTCGAAACCTGGTTCCGCGCACTAATATGGTGATGAAAATACGGGACGTCCCGCCCGTGACGAGTATTACAACACTGTAAGGAATATAAGTCTTTACGACACACGCGCAATAGGATGTCTGCCCGGCTGTACACCCCAATGACCGCGGAGAAAAGTAAAAAGCACAAAACATACAACAGCGAATGACCAATTTGCAAAAATAAACAGCGACTCGCAAAAACTAGCAGAAGACAACACGTGAGACATAAGACAGGATAAAAGCACACGACTGAATGACAAAGTAACAAACTAGACTGCAAGACTGAAAAACCCTACCGCACGGCCAAGTCTAGCGTTACTGCTAATCCCGCGCCCGCTCAATCTCACCGTCCCAGAGCGACGTCAAGAACACGTCCGCCGCTTCTCGTGCTGGGTCCACGACTGCCCTCCCACTCCCCTGCAGCGCCTGAGCGCCCGCGTCTCCCCCTTTCTCCGCGAGCCCGTGGAACACGCTGATTGGTCTCAGGCGGAAGCACGACCTTGTCGCCCGGTGAACAATTAAAACTTATACAAATACATAACCCTTCAATATAAAATTAATTATAATAAAATATAAGCAAAATATATACAAAAAATGTAAAAAAATATATATTTACAATTAAATAATACGTCAAATCCTGTATGGAAACATTACGTCGCACATCACTCTCGCTTGCGTCGCACAACACACGCAAGAAATGGCGCTGGCGAGGCATAACGGCCTGAAGGAGTCGGGGAGACACTTGGGTAGACGTCAAATGCCCCCCTCCACCAAAGCCGTTATGTCAGCAAACTCCTCTCATTTATCCACGAGTTTTCGTAGCCGTGCACTGCGTAGCACTGTGTGTGGTGGTGGGGACGATGTCTGGTACCATGGGTCGTGAATTATATACCCCCTTAGTGACAAAATTAGGCAATAGGCTCATGACACTATCCCGGGGCTCTGATGGCAGGACAGGACAGGACAGACTGTGCCCATCTGCGAGCACACGAAGTCTCGCAAATACCCTGGTGCCCGTCGTGTCCTTGTGGGACGTGTCAGTTTGGCGGGTGACGTGTTAGAAAATGTGTCGGGTGAGGGTGGGGTAGAAACATCCCCCACAAATGTTTCCGGCTCCTTGTCCGATGACATCTATGCCTCCGTCATATCTGCAGACCCGTCTGTACGTGCCTTGTCCGTCGGCAGGGGCGGCGAACCCATTCCGTCATCCCCCTCGTCATCGTTCGTCTCAGGCTCCATGATTCGGACTGAAAAGTCAGAGTCAGTGAGGCTAGTGTCTAATGGCCACAGGGGCTCCCCAAGCCTCTGGGGCTCCTGGTGTCTCCCGGACAGACACTCGAACCATACTACCGTCCTGGTTGAGACCCGTGGACTGTCGTTCGTCAGCACTTGTCCGTCTGTCAGGGGCTCCTGCGTCTGCCCCTCGTCCGGTTCTTCAATCAAACCGGGAAGAGTCACGTTTGTCTGGCTGTCCTCCGTTGACCACTCGGATACCTCGATGGCCGGGTCCTCCTTCATCTCCCGCTCACCATGTCCTGCCTGCTCCACCGCCTGCGGCTGTTCATGCCTCCCCTCGCTGTTTTGTCTCATGTCCCGTCCTTCCACCGGGCTATTCGCCCGCTCTTCTCGTCTGTCCTCAGCGTCCCACTCGTCCCGCGGCCCGTGAGGAACGCCCCTCGCGCGGCCGGTGTCATGTGTTGCGTCCCCTCGCGTTGTCTGACGGAGACCCGTCCTATCCTCCCTGTTTTCGTCGTTAACCCGTCTCAGGTCGTCACGGTGTATTTTAGATGGCCGTCGACTATGTGTCTGGATGTAGTAGGATGTCTCGCCTGCACGACGCAGCACCACACGAGGCCTGTCCCACTTCGGGGCCAGCCCCGCGCTGAACTTGTTGGCGCCCAATGACAGATGGTGCTGTCGTACGTACACTAGGTCACCTGGCTCAAGAGGTTTGGGAGGGCGATTTGTCAGTGGAGTGTTATGCTGCAGATACTGATCCTGCCGCTGACATGCCTGCTCTCTCATTTCAGAGAGTTCGACGCGGGGGTTCTAGCCCTATCCCCCCTCTGTTGCCGCCGCAGCCACGCGGAACTCTCCCGAGAGGGCCAACTTTTGTCCCTGCACCAGCTCCGCGGGGGAGTAGCCGGTGACGGCGTTCGTCCGCCGCCGCAGGCAATACAACAGATTAAGAATGTGGACATCCCATTTTGAATGGTCCTCTCCCAACCGGAGGCGGAGCTGAGCCTTGATCTCCTGGTTCCGCCTCTCAGTTGGGTTGGCCCGTGGGTGGTAAGTGGGGGTCGTATGATGTTCGACACCCCACTTCCGGCAAGCCGTCTTCCACCTGGCTCCCTTGAACTACCCGCCATTGTCACTCAATAGCACTGCTGGGTAACCGAAGCGAGGGAACACCTCCCCTTCCAAAAGTGCCACCACAGTTCCTGAACGTACGTTGGACACTGGGTATGCCTCAACCCACCTTGTGAACAGATCTGTTACCACGACCAAGAACCGCTTCCCTTTTTTGCTACGTGGATATGGCCCCATAATGTCTAATGCCACGGTGTGGAAGGGCTGCTGGGGCCGACGGGGTCGTTGCTGTTCCTCTCCGTCTGATCTCCGCACCTTCCTATGCTGACAGATTGGACAATGGCGGACATACTCCCGGACGTCCCTTGTGATGCCCGGCCAACAGAAAGTCTCCCTCGCGACTCTCAGCGTTTGTTCCGCTCCCGGGTGTCCTGCAAGAGAGTGGTCATGGAAGAAGGACATGACTGCCATCCGCGCCCCCTCCGACACATAGATACTCCAGGACTCCATGTCCCCCGGGACTCGGACCTGCAGCACTTCCCCTCTACAGCGCCTGAAAGGTAGGTCTCCCACACGGCACTCCTCCATCTGCGCCACGGTCGCCGCGTCTCCCAGGTGCACCTGCTGCACTGCCTGTACCAAGTCTGTGAGTGTATTTACATAGCCCGAGTCAGTGTTAGGGGCGGCCTGTGTGGTCAGGTAAAGGGCCGTGGGAGACTGCCCCTCGGTCGTGGACGAGACATCCCCTTGGGGTGGCACCAAGTCATCCCAGCTGCCCACGTCCTCGAACACCATGGCTGGATCAGGATGCCTGGATAACTCGTCTGCCAATTGATTTGTCTTCCTTGGCACATGTTCGACCTGAAAAATCGAAGTTTTGAAGCGTCATGGCCCAGCGGGTGAATTTAGACTTCCTCCCTTGCATCGAGTTCAACCATTTCAGGCATTGAGTGTCCGTACGAAGCACAAACGACCTCCCCTCTAAGTGGTGACGGTACCTGCCTACCGCCCACACCACTGCCAGACACTCCTGTTCGTTGACATCATACTTGCGAGCAGCAGGCCCGAACTTAGCGCTTGCATACTCCAGGACCCGCCTCTCGCCCTCGGGCCCAAGCTGGTAGAGCATGGCCCCCATGCCCACCTGGCTAATGTCTTTCTGGAGGTACAGGGGCTCCTCCGGACTCAGCCTGGCCAGCGTATGACACTCACGAAACAGGGCCTTGACAGCAGTCAGCGCCTGGTCCGCAGCTTCTGTCCAACGGTACTTAGTTTTAGGGGACAAGAGATCAGTCAGCGGTGCAGTTACTGTGGAAAAATCTTGAATAAATGTCCTGAGCCAATTTAGGAGCCCCATCAATCGCTGAAGCTGCTTCCTCGTTCGGGGTACTGGCTTGGCCTCGATGAGATCTAGGTGCTCGGGGAGAGGGCGGCACCCGTCCCCATCAATGATGTGGCCAAGGAACTGAATTTCCTCCGCCCCGATGTGGCATTTCTTTGGCGCGCAGGTCAGACCATGTCTGGCCAGCCGCTCGAGAACCATGGCGAGGTGTTCCGCATGGTCCTCCCACGTGTCCGACCAGATGATGTCATCGTCCAAGTAGACAGTCACAAACTTTCCCACATACCCGTCAAGGACTCTGACCATCATCGTCTGGAACATCGCGGGGGCGTCCATCAGCCCGAACGGCATGGCGCAGAACTGAAATCTGTGGCCATCGGGGGTGGTGAAGGCAGTCTTTGGTTGATCCTCCTGGCGCACCGGCACCTGCCAGTACCTGGACTTTAGATCTAAAGAGGAGAAAATCTTGGCCTTGCCCATGCCGGCCAAAGCGTCTGTGATGTTTATCAAGGGTAGTGGGGCGGGAATTGTGACCGAGTTCACCGGTTTAAAGTTCACACAAAACCTCAGGGTCCCGTATTTTTTCTTTGCCAACACCACCCGACTGTTGTAGGATGAGTCACTGGGTTCAATTACCCCGTTTCTTAACATTTCACTAATCTGTTCCTCAATTACCTGCCATGCACAGTGCTCAGAGTCATGTGGCTTCACGAAGAAGGGTGTGTGGGGCCTGGTAGGTATGGTGTGTTCGGCAGCAGCATGTCCGTTGCTGCAAACACCCGTGGTTGCTGCGCGAGCACGTCCTCAAACAGCGACACAAACTCTGGAGGCACGCTATTGCGAATGTCCCCTAGACTAATGGGCGGGGAGGACTGGGGTGGAGCTCGTAAGCCGATCCGATACAGAGTACGCCTGCCCTGCTAACCCACATGCACCTTACCTTCGCTGACGTCTATTGCCGCGTCTTCCTGTATCAACCAAGGTAGGCCAAGTATTAGGTCCTCTCTCAGTCCCGGAATCACCAAGGCTGTTGTCTGACTCAATTTATCACGAACACCGATGATTACCTTGGTGCACCCAGACGTGGGTGCGCAAATTCCCTGTGTTGCCAGCTGGATGTTCCCCTCGTATGGCTCCACGTCCCCTTCAGGCACTAGGTGAGCGGCAACAAAGGTCTGGCTGGCTGCTGTGTCCACCACGGCTCGAACAGGGTGCTCGTTCAGGTGGACTGGCACCCGGAGGAGCTCGGCTGCGTCGTCCCCCAGCTGTCCGAGACGCGGAGACGCGGCCCCGCGTCTGCCAGGAACAGCTGGGACGTCCGGTTGAACGGGCTGCTTGTTGGCGACATCAGCTGGTCCGGCATTGATGGCTGGTGCCCTCAGTGTGCTATTGCTCTGGGTGTGATGATCGGTGTCGTCTCCTCGGAGAATCTCGTGGTGGTGTCCAGGTCCTCCCTCGACGATTCCTCATGCTGATTGGTCCGTGTCAGCGTAGTCCTGTCCCGCTGCTTCCGACCGTCCGGTTGTGCTGAGTTGTCCGGGCCCTCTGGTGTCGATGTGACAGCTGTCTGGGGCCTAACGGTCCGTGCGCCTCTTCCCCGCACTTTGGTACTGCCCTTCTGCCGTTCGCATTCCCCACACCGCCGTACCAGTGATTCCTGTGGCGACTCACGTGATTCAATCAAGCTGAAACTCCGGGAACAGTGGTTGACTGTATCACTGTTCCCTACTGGTAGTTTCCCGGCTGGCATCCCTCGTCTGCCATTTTCTTCCACACACGGTTTCTGGGCTGGCATTCTGCGTGCCAATGGTACTCCTCCGTGGCACAGTACAGGCACCTAGGTGGTCGGCTTCCAGTCGTGTGCCTGTCGACGCGGCACTCCTCCTGACGTGCCACCGGGTCGTGTCCAGCCACCGATCTTGCTTGTGATTGGCGCGGAGGGGTGGGGCCATGTAAGGGACAGCTGCCCAGGTCTCTTCCCGATTTTCCTGTTCCCCGACACCAAATCTCTGCGCAATGTCTTTCGAAGCATTCCCGCACCTAATTGCCTGTAAGTCCCCTTCTACACTGTGCGCGATCTCCACAAACTCCCACAAATCTAGTCCGATAGCACTGCGCAAAAACAGCCTCAAAGTTGGATGCAACTGTTCGCAGATCATTGGTAACACTGCACTCAATGGTACATTTGTGCCTAAACGTCGGTACAGGCACACTTTTCTATGAATAAATGCCTCTGCACTGTCCCCTTCCGCCTGCAGCATACAGTAAAGCTGTCGTTCACAACTGGAGCGCGCCATTGGTCCGTTGTAACGTCTCAACAATGTATGTTCGAACTCCTCCCACTCTACGAGAAAATGTCAGACCTCCACCCAGCATGCCTGTGCGTATGCTCTTAACTGTTCACTCACTCTCGACACCCATCTGTCCCGCGATAAATCCTTCAATCTGTCCTTGCAGGTTTGAAGAAAAGTCCGCGGATCTTCATATGCTCCCCTGAAAAACTTGGTAACAGTTCCGGCACCTCCACTACACACATGACTACCGGTAATTGTTCGTGCGAACATTGTCCGCACTCAGTCACTTGTCCGCATGCTCCGCGCGCACTTCCCCCTGGCTAGCTGCGTCTGACTGTGCCAGTTGCTGTCCGCGACTGTTTTCCGCACTATCTGTGTCCGTGTTTCCGTGTTGCACTGTCATTTTTTCCGACTTCATCGTGCTACCCAAAGGACACGAGCAAGTTACCGCGCCGATCAGTCCCGTCTGCGGTAATCCGCACCACTCGCACTGCTCGTAGTTATCTGCCATTATCCGTTACTTGTCTTCCCGGCGTATTCAATCTCCGCCTTAGCTCGTATCTTCCCGCGACATTATCTTTCCCAGGTCAGCGATCTCTTCCCATCGCGAGATACGTGATCCCGCGCGGCCAGCGATAAGCTGCGCTGCTCTGCTGCGCGAAATACGATGCCGGCGTGAGACGCTCCGTGTTATCTTGCTCCCGCGCCGCTGTGTCGCGCCGGTTTCCTGTGAAGCTGCTCCCACGTCTCATGACTGTCTCCGCGTCTCGTTTCGCCCCGCACACAATGTCCGAAAAACTATGTCCGATGTCCCGCGCACTATGACTTTTGCCACTATTCAATGTTCCGCATGCGTAGTCTTTTAACATAGACGAAGTTCGAAAACGAATTTTGGCTAGGCCACACTAGTTAGGGCGCCACATGTCGTGGTCTGGTCGACTAGTCCCTGACAATGCTGCTGTTCTGCCGGCTACTCAGGGTTCGGTAGAGGGGGGTTCGGGCCGCACGGCCGAGGGACTTAGTTTCCAGAGATGAAATGAGAACAACTCGAATAAAGTTTGATGGTCCTTTATACTTAAGACGCTGAACACTTTACATGGGGCTGCCGCGTTTCCGCCTGTGACTATTTCTATGTGGGTCGAAACCCGGTTCCGCGCACTAATATGATGATGAAAATACGGGACGTCCCGCCGGTGATGAGTATTACAACACTGTAAGGAATATAAGTCTTTACGACACGCGCGCATTAGGATGTCTGCCCGGCTGTACACCCCAATGACCGCGGAGAAAAGTAAAAAGCACAAAACATACAACTGCGAATGACCAATTTGCAAAAATAAACCGCGACTCGCAAAAACTAGCAGAAGACGAAACGTGAGACAAAAGACAGGATAAAAGCACGCGACTGAATGACAAAGTAACAAACTCGACTGCAAGACTGAAAAACCCTTCCGCACGGCCAAGTCTAGCGTTACTGCTAATCCCGCGCCGGCTCAATCTCACCGTCAACTACACTTAAGGGGTCTATTGACCACAACAGTCAGATGCAAGATGTGTTCCAATACTGCGGCACACAGTAACTGTGACTGGGATCCGGGCTTTTACTACTGCCCAAAGGCCTAGCATTGTAAATTGTTTCTTGACATGATGCTAATAATTACACATTTTGTACCCCTTTCGTACTATGTCATAAACTGGTCCTCCCAATTACTTAGCCCCAGCAAAACATTCTTCTATACTCTGATTGGTTCTTCCCATAATTCTGAAGGAAATATATAAAATATAACAATCCTAGACAATTCTTAAGTCAACATATGATTCACATATGATCCATCCGAACTCCTACGTACGACATCTGCCATCACCCGCAGTCTCATGTGTCTAACCACTGATGTGTGGGTCGTCTGCCCCAACGTGGTTCACTAAACTCATAGGCTCTTGAATGCTGCTGGGTGGGAAAGAGAACTAACTAAGTAGCAGGATATACAATCATTATACAAAATAGGTGGCTGATTCCTGACTATATTAGGTTGAAAATTACTATGGAAAAAATTTAGGCAAATAAAGTTACACTTATACACCTAACACAATACAGTGATAAAAATGTAGACATTAGTTTACCCTAGAGGCATTCTCGTTGAAGGGAATTGTTTACGATTGGAGGAGGCCAATCCTGCAAGTTCGATTGTTTAACTATGACGCCACTCCCGCTGCCTGTTTAAGTTTTCGAGTAATTATTAATCTGCAAATGATCTCAGGGGGCAAAAATGGGGATTCGGTCTCATGGCTGCAGGCAGGTGTGTGTCGCGGTTTTAAAACTACCCGGGCTGTTTAGGCCACCCTGGACGCCTTGGAAATAAACGGTAAACTGTTTGAAAGGACACTGCACTTTATTAAGACCGCTACACTTGCTTGTCCAATGCCTGGCCGTGTCTGTTGTCTGACCGTCGCTGCACGAGAGTTTCTATATGTGGACGATGCGCGCGAACAGGATAGTTGGAAAAATTGTATGTAATGATTTATCCTGTGGCCGTTACTGACTTGAAGGATGTGGCAGACTATCGCGGAGCTGATAGGCAGTACCGATCTATGCAGTGAATGACGTTCACATATAATACAGCACTATATAATTAAATGTTCTTAAAGGTATTTGCAATCTAACCAACTACACGATGCTAATGCTTCTAAATGTACATAAGCCCGGCTAGATGAGAATACATGAGTGTCACAGTCACTTATTACAGGTTAACAGAGTTATTACTTGGTTAGATTGCAAGATGTATATTACACAGTTAAATACGTTAAATTGTAAACACGTAGATTAAAGAGTTAGTACATGACACACGAGGCTTGCTAGGAGCCCTTGACAAATAATGATTCGCTGGCTTCGATGCCTGGAAACTGCGTATGAACCAAGTCCGCCGTCCTAATGCTTAAGACGTTTAAATTATGTAGTAAGTGAAATATCCCTGTTGAGATTAAATGATTAAACGAAAAGACGTGCGACTGAGTGGGGTCGGGCGCAGAGCTGAATGAAAAGATTTGTTAAACTTATGACTATTACAATGACCTGGACGTGGCACGAAATCTGTAGGTTCTGCGTTCGCGGAGCGATTGACCCCTGTGAGCTCCCGACGGCAACTAGCGCGAGGCCGCCCGCTGCTGCGCGACATCGCGCCAAGACACGTGAAGCGCGGGAAAACAGCTCCGACCAGTTTTGGACTTAAATGATATATTTGACATTACATGATCATATTAACAATTGTACATCATTTTCACATTATTACAGTATCTTTTAATTGTTATTAATTTGGTTGTTTTAAAATAAGTATTAATGATTTAATTTAGCGCATTGCCACACCCGGCCGGGCGCTGTAATCGCCTTGGTGTTCGTCGCGGCACACTTTCACACACTCGGTGGACATCACGCTTGGGCGTGTTCAATGCACTTAAGAGTAAGTGTTGTTGGGACGTAACGGCCTGTGCGAACCAGAGGGAGCACCGGCGGTTGGCGTCAACTACGATTCGAAACATAAAACTGCAAGCCATGAATCTACAGTAGTACAATTTGGAAATGTCTGGGAGGCCAGCAGACGAATGTGCGGTTTAATTAAATAAAAACTTTTCCCTGGAGTTGGCCAGTGCTGTACAAAAGTTGACTCCACAGCATGGTCACATGGTGGATATAAATTTAAGATGGGCATGATAGGCCCGGCACCATAAGATGATCTGAGGACATGTAGGAAGCTAAAAGAAAGAGGTTTATGTTGATGCCGTTATATTTCTCAGTGTTATTAATCAGTGCTGCAAAGTTGAAGGCTCCCTACAAAACGGTACGTCCACCCTGGGCCATGAGATGTTGAAGACTGCTGGAAGGGGGTAGCATGAGGGAGGGAAACAGTGTCACATCATGCCAAAACCCACAATATAAAGAGTTAAAAAAATTACGTGAAACTTACATGCTATAATTATTATATTATGCTTGAATGGATTCCTTAGGTGGAATGTGAAGGGCTGAAGTCATGGAATTTCTGCTGTAATTTATACTTTATATGTATAATAATTTGAAAACATGAATCCAAATTGGAGACTCTTTTACTGGCCGCTGATTCTCCATTTAATTACAACATTAAAAACATAATCAGTTGCATTTTAAATTAAATTGGGCCCAAGACTGCCCAAAGAATTACAGGCAAACAAATACAGTAATTATAAGTTATTTGCATGGTTGCACAATTGTGTCACTGACTTGTGCGGGCTGGGTGGAGGGTGTTTTCTGCCAGCGGGGACGGGTACAATTGCTGTGGGGACCAGGCTTTGCTGCTACAGTCGATACATAAAATCATAAATCACTACACTAGTTATAGCCATACCTTAAGTAAATGACTAATTTTTCATTTTCAATTGAAAACCCACTTTAACTGCTTCAATTGCGAACCTAGCCACAGTTAACGGTGACACTTGTGCCATGTTACGCCTGCATCACACGATGGAAAATGTCATACAGGCTCTGCTAGAAAGCTTTCAGCAAAACTAAGAGATGGCAGCATGTATGAATGTTTCTATGGAATAAACTATCACGTCTAGGGCCATATTCCAAGACACAAAAATAAGGGTTTAGGTGTTGAATATGCAATACCTGTACCCTAACCATATTCCAAGTGCACGATAGGACACGGCCAGTAACTTATTTTTAGGGCACTACTTTTTGGTGTCCTATCTGTTGCCGATTTGATCCATAACTGTTTATATATTTTTTCCTTTTTAATGAACTTTAACGGAACTTTTACGATTACAATTTCCCCCCTTAATATCTTAAAAAACAGCAAACATTAATACAGCAAAAAATTCATCGTTGATTCTTGTACAACCCAAATTAAATATTTTATTTCTCGTTATAATTCCATAGTTTTAAAAAATAAGCTAAATTTAAGATAGATTCCACGAAGTACAACTGTTTATAGCCTCGCAAAAGTCCTCGTTTATTAAAACGGTTGCCAATCTGATACCTTACAGGGGTTCAGTTAGGACACGTTTTGGAATATGACCCGAGAGTTAGGGTACGGCAGTTCCCCAACAAGGCAGTGCATATTCGCTACCTTACTGAAACGTCTTGGAATACCGCCCCAAGAGCTAGCCTGGCACCCTCTCATCAATTAATCTCAGCATCCTTTAGGCTCACCCGGGGGTTCAGCCTTGAAACCGTGCGTGACAGCTTATATAAAAGTCTGTCTTTAGAAATTGGCAGGTAATATTTCCAATAAACACTCACATTTTTTCTGTTGTTAACTAGAATATTTGAATGACTACACCCTAGTCTTTGGAATAAATGTTGTCTTTTGTTTATAACATCTTGCAACAGCGCTGAATTTGTTTTCGAACTTGGTGTTCGGTTTAAATTCGTTTGTTTTTATCTGTTTACAGTACACATGTTTGAATATTTTGTGAACAAACGACTATGTTCATAAGTTGAATTTGTTTACATGTAATCTAATCAATTGTGTTAATGCGCCTGGGTATTTGAGATTTTTTATTTCGTAAATTTGGTTTGGTATTGGTTTCATGACAAGTTAATAGAAAATTGTGGTTAAAGAATTGGGAGAAAAGTGTTAAATGTGTACTCAAAAATCTGTTTATGCGTTTGTTCTTATATCGATGTGTAGTTTTGAATAAAAATATATCATTGAAAGGGTTCAATGTTTACCATATTTTCTATAGTAGGTCAATGTTGAAATTGTGAAAATGGTATTTTTGTTTATGGGTGCTACTAATGTTATTTCATTATCGCAAAATATAATTTTTTAGTGCCAGTGGATTAAAAAAAATCTGTAATTATTATAAAAGGAGGAGCACATAGAAATAATATATAAATATTTTTAATTTCATAATATTTACTTCTCGACAGTTTCTGGAATCATTCAGTAAAATGGCATTCCAATAATTAAAATATTTTACAGTTTTAAAAGTTAGTTGGATTAGGTTAACTAAATTTAAAATACATAACTGTAAAATATAAATGGTTGTTTACGGTTAGTTACATTAAATACATATGACTTATTCATTACATATTACATTATATAAATGTAACTAACCTAACAACTAACTTTTTTTGCAATAATCAGCAACACTTGCAAAAATCTGACTGGAAATATTTTTATTAAATCGAACAATCACTAATACTACGAAATACAAAGAAACTTTTAAGTAACTCTTTAACTTACAACTGCTGGCAACATGTTAACATTGTGTTTCAAATATTCAGTATGTCTGATTTTTGCAGATCATTTGAGCACCACTGTGCAGCGATCGTACATCTTCTCAGCTAGTGGAGTAGTTCCCTGAAGCCTGCCAAATTCAAATTTGTGCACTTCTGTTTGCACCTGCAACTGCAAAGTTGCATTTCCAGACATTAATGTGTATGGGTGTGTTTTTTTTCTTGTTTGTAAATAATGTTCAGTTCTTTAGTATTTGTTGTAAACAGTAGGCTTACCTAGTGAATTCTGTTGGCATATTTTTATGAAATGACAAAAAATATTTTTTTCCTGTTTCAGGAGATAAAGATGGCTCGCAGGAAAGGAGAACCAAGGTAAAAAAATTTTTTTTTAATGTTTGTGAGTATTTTCAATCTTGGACAGATTTTTAATGCAATTTTGCTCATAAATTATTAATGATCTATAATTTGTTGTGTATTCTCTTAATTTTTGGCTTTAGATTAGCAGATAGTAGTCGTTCCCACCGATAACTCATTGAACGTACATCTTGTTTCATTCAACCACTGCTGACAGAGTCTGACTTAAGTTGTACTTGCAACATGCTTTAAGGGGTTTCACATTGACTTGACAGTGACACAGCAACACACAAGTGCACCCAGCATTAAAACTAATCAGATAATCTGGACACCACAACAGCGACGGCACAGATGGACACAGTTGCGACATTTCGGGAACCGAAATCTTTTCCTATCATCTTTCTTCTCCATTCTTGTGGATTCTCAATCACATACAGTGAACATCATCTGTGGCATATATGTTTTAGATGTATGATGCAGTGAAATGAAAATTCAGGGTTCTGTTAAATTCATAATTTTAAACAACTACGTTTAGAATGTGACTTAAGTGTATGTTTGAACAGTGTAGCAAAACTGAATTTGTGTTTGATTAATATTTTCTTTTAATATGTTTTGTGGTTGGTTGTCATAAAAGTTGTTACATATTCTTTCACTTTATTCCAGGAGCAGTTCCACAGGGTCACCATTACAAAGCAGATCGTCTAGATCAACAGTAAGTGCTTTGCTTATTGTCGTCTTTGTGCACGTATTTAAATAATTAACCAAGTAGGTATAGTCACATGGTAGTGGAAATAAATTCTGGACTTTCATATTGAAACATATGTTTTCTAGAACATTGTTAACTATATCTCTAAACTTAAGGCTGTTTTTTTGCATAGTTTTAAATTTACATACTTGAAATTACTTTTATTAATGGTTTATATTTATGAATAATAACATAAAGCTTAGAGCAATTTTTTTACTTAACTTTAGAAGTCATTACAAATTTACTAACTCATTTTCGCTAAGGTATTTTATTATCTAAATGCTGAAAATGTGTTCATTATATTACTGCTTGGCTCATAAGACATATAACATATAAGCATGATAGTAACGAGCCAGCCAGTAGACAATTAAGGGTGGATCCTGGGCGACCGTGATGGCTGACTCATTGCGCTCGTGTGCCAGGGTTAGAGGTTATCTTCTGTGAGTTAGGTAAGAACACTGAGACTGTCATCTCGCAGTTCGAAGCCCACTTAAATCCTGGGATCACAGCAGGTGTGTTGAAGTACTGCTGCGATGCAAGCTGACTGTAGGGACAGGGTTATACAAATCCTGGCTATACAAATCTCTACAAATGCCAGGTCGCCATGACACCTAACGTTTCCTTGCTGGGGACTAACTTCTGTCAAGATACCAAGATATAACTATGTATACAGTGCTTTTGAAAACCAAAATGTCAGCCAATTTTGTTGTTACAAAAGCTTGTACAGAAATGGCTAGATCCAAGAAATCCATGCAGTATTTAAATTGCAATGAGTTGTCTCCAATTACTAATAACTGTACCAGATTACTATAGGTACTGTTTAGTTCTTTAATGTTAAAATAAAATCTAAAAGTAAAAATGGTCACAGAGTTTATTTGTTTTATTGCGGGCTCCTAGATTTTGTGCCTGGCTCCTAAACTTTAGAGATATTGTAGAGTCCTGTGTAGGATGCTGATCAGTGGTAATTCCTGGTGGTCTGCCCCGCAGAGGTCGGGCGACGACAACAGGCAGCCGAGGAATGCGCCTGCCCTCAGGGAGATCAAGCGCTTGCAGAATACCACGAACCTGCTGATCCCCCGGAAGTCGTTCCAGGATGTGGTGCGGAGCATTGTGCTGAGGATTGTGTGCCAGCACCACTTCACAGGCACAATCAGGTTGGCACTGACCTGCACTTAGGGACTCGTAACTGCAACTGTTTTGTGATGGCTGTCGGCACTAAAGCATAGTGCATGTGGGGCGAACGGGTCAGACTCGGACTGGCTCTAACGTATCCACAAGCCGTGACCACAGATCTGACTTCCAAGATTGTTGCCCGAAGCTCACTGTAAGCTTTGGGGGTCCTGTAATGTTTCTTTACATAGCTTTATGTAGGGACCCTTTTATTTCGCAAATGGTTTATTCACAAAATTTTTATACAAGTATATAGGGTCTACATACCAACAATTTATGTTATTTTTATGGTGTTACAAACCGTTTGTGCGTCGTGAAATTCCGCGAAATTTCACGAAATTTGCCCGTTTTCTCGTTTTGTGCGAAATGGGGCTAAATTCCTCTCTTTCACGAAATTTCACACAAAATAGCCCATTTAAAATCATTATTATTATTTTTTTTTTAAGATTTGCGCAAGAATATGTTTATAAGTCAAAGATGAAACTCCACACTACACGAAAAAATTTAAATGAACGATGCCTAGGCAAATCATTTTTTCACTTTATAATTTAATGATATAAATAACTTCATATTTAAACGCCCTCGGGTTCAACAAACGGGTTTATACGTTTATTAACCTAACAATAACACAACTGTTTTGTTTCCATTCATTGGCCAACAGGTTTCCTAACGGCCATAGCAAGCCACAGACAAGAAAGTACATAAACACTATCATAGCGACGCCATGTTGAATTTTATAATTTTTCGCTGTGAATCTTTACTTTTTTCTTTCAAAACCCATTTATACAGAAAAAAAAGTCTTAATTTTCTAGAACATTCACAATTTATCTAAAGTCAATACCGAAATATGGTAATTTACAAAAAGAACATTAATTTTACCAACATGGCATCCTTCCATACAAAATGATGTCCTTGATGTATTGTGAACAAAACTTACACACTTTATCTCGTCTTCTCTGAGACGTTCGGAGAAACAGATTTATCATCTTTGGCTCAGAAACTCCGGGCTTGTTTGTTTTGAAGTTGCTTTTAGTTGAATAGGCACTTTTTAAATACCGTGTTTTATCACAGAATTGTCGCACGCGCGTAATCGTCGCAACCATATTTTAGGCTGTCAAAATTGGGATAAAAAAACTTCTCTCTTAAACGTCGCATGATGTTTTTGGTCCCGCTAGTAGATGCCGAACGCTTTGTGTATGTATCTTTTCCATATAAAACAATGTATTTTAAAGTAGAAATCTAATATTTATTCGTTCATTACCACTTACTTAATAAATTAACGGAAAAATATGACGTTGTTTGGCGTGTAAATTTTCTTACAAAGACGTTTTTAGAAGTTATTTCCTTTATCTGATCGTCTGCGTCGCCGCGGTGTAGGTATAATCTAAAATTTAATTTCGGTCATTACCACTTATTTATTTTATTAACGGAAATACAAAGTTGTCTGACGTGAAAATGTTCTTTTAAAGACGTTTTTAAACGGTATTTCCTTTATCTGATTGTCTGCGTTACCGCGGCGTACCGCTTATAAAAATGTAGCCAGCGCATCATTCATGTTTGATTATGTTGCTTACCCAGGGTGTCCAGCGACCTGGAAAACCTGGGAAACCTGAAAAAGTCAGGGAATTTTGGGGGTCAGGGAAAAGTCAGGGTAAATTGTGAAAGTTCTGGAAATGACCAAAACCACTAACCACTCGCTTATCATGAAGGTTTTTCTCAATGTTTTACAGAATTCACTCTTTAGTTTTACTATTTGACAAATCAAATCATATTTAAACTAATGTTTTCCTTTACGTATCTGGACTTGCGACATACAAGCGTGCTGCTTTCATGAAGTCTATAAATACCTACCGTATGTATGACATGCATATTGTATTTTGATAATACTGCACCCAATGTTAGGAAGGGGGCAGATAATACCATAGTTTGTAAACTTGTAAGCTACTGTTCATAGTTAGTCTGCCTAATATATTGCTACTGTACCATATTTTGGGTTACAACATACCATACTTTTGGCGGTTCTCGAGTGTACCCGAAGGTTACCGAAGCTGGCCGAACCGACCACCGGCGCCATTACTGCAGTTTCCTCCGTTTGTTTACACGTTTCGTCAGTTATCTCAGATTGCCAAACATAATTTTCTTTGAAAGATACAAATACTGTATTATTTTGGAAATTTTTGTACTCTAATCATAGCCAAAATACTTATGAATTTTAGTGCTGTGATCTTAGGAAGTTATAAAATGTAGCATATTTCTTTACACTGTAGCGATGTGCATACAAACTTACGCTTTGTTTATTGCGAATCTTTCGCGGTCTTTCTGCTAGATTTTACTGGAGCTGCGACTAGGCCTCTACAATTTCGGTGAATAATGTCTAAATTCAAGAAAACATCGTTCAATCCTACATGGTTACTTGACCCAGCATTTAGTTGGTGCGCGGAAGTGCCGGGCGATAAATTTAATTTTTTTTGTAAATTATGCAAGACTGTTGTTTCCCTCAGTAATATGGACAAACAAGCTCTTTCAAGCCACATGAAAGGCCAAAAACACCAACGTGCAAATAATGCAGTGAATTCTTCCAAGTCAGTTGGTATTTTTTTCAAATCAGTTACTGCTGTGTCTAAAGTTACCACAAGCAAATTCGATGGACAAGCCTCTAATGAACAATTTCATTCGTCAGGTAACGTCAAATCATCTCAAAGCTCATAATAGTGATTTGCCTAGCAGATCCCAGTCTGTGAGTTCTCGAGGTTTTGAACAATATTTCAGGAAAGACAGTGTTACAAAATCAAAAATTTTGTGGTGTTTGAATGTCATTATGCAGAATTCTTCTCTTAGGTCTGCTGCCAATAGTGTATCTTTATTCAAAATAATGTTTCCAGATAGTGAAATAGCTGCAGGAATGCAATTACAGAAAACCAAATTAGCATACACAATTGTGTCGGGCCTTGCTCCTTACTTTCAAAAGGAAATGTTAAATAATGTTGTTGACTGTCATCATATTTTTGTTGCTTTTGATGCAAGTTTAAACAAAGTTGCTCAAATGCAACAAATGGATATTTATGTCAGATTCTGGGACAAGGAAAAGGAAGCTGTTGCTACACGATATTACAACTCTGCATTTCTGGGTCACTCAACTGAAAATGATTTGTTACTTTCATTTAAGAAATCTCTGAAAGATATTAATCTGAAAAAAAAAAAATTTCTGGAAAAATTTTCATTTTTGTCTGGAAAACCTGGAAAAGTCAGGGAATTTTTCTATCCTGGTTTGCTGGACACCCTGTTACCGTATAGAGCGCGCGCACGTAGTCGAATATCAATATCTCGCCGATTGGATCCAACGCGCGCTCTCTCTGTCAGGTGCCGAGTTAACTACATTTGATAGCCCGCATTCTTTCGTGGCAAGTGTGTACACTACGACACGTTAGTTCACGCGTTCGCGTTAGAGTTTTGGTTTTTCTATTTAAAGTTGAAGAAAGGTTTTTGTTTAAGGAATTATTAATATAGATTGTTTGGCATGCTCTTGTATACTCCGCCTTTTTTTAAATAAACGTACTTTCCATGAACGGGATTTGTTTTTATGAATAACTTTACCTAACAAAAAAAAATTTTCCGCAGAATGGTCGCACCCCTACTTTTCAAACTTGATTTTAGAATAAAATCTGCGACGATTATGCGAGAAAACACAGTATTTTTTTTTAAATTGAAAAGTGGATTTAAGTGTTACTCTTGAATTTATATGTTCATACATTTATCTGAAACAGTAATTTATCTTGTATTTTGCCTTCGAATGAAGCATGTAATTTAAACAACAGGTATATATAATTGCAATTCGCCATATTTAACGCGTTACAAGCGTTTAAATCATGCCGAAAATTGTATCAATTCACAACCATCAGCAGGAATTTGCAACTGACGGATTTTATATATTTGATGCAATGAAAAAAATAAGGATGTGCAAATTTTGCAACTTCCCAACAAGGGTTTATATTAATATTACAATTTTAAATGTGTAAATGTTCAAGTTTTAAAATAGCAAGATGTTTTCAATGTTATCTCATAATGAAAGTTAAAATTTAACAGTTAAGTTATTTTCACTTTTCCTGTATTCTTTTTTTTAACCCCCATAAATGTACTATGTGGTAAGTAAAACAAATTTTATTTACAGCTTTATTAAAAATTTTGACTTTTTACACCGCTTCTACTGGTTTTTTTACACCGCTCTTACCAGGTTTTTTTACACCGCTTTCGCTAGTTTTTTTGCACCGCTATTGGTAGTTTTTATTTACCACTAGCTGCCCGACCCGGCTTCGCACGGCTATACTAATGGAAAAAAATTAAGCCACATCTCCCATTTACAGTTATGGTAAATTAAAAAAAATTCAGTGAAAATTTATTACAATGCTGTATAATGTACCGGAGAGAAAATGAATAGCACTGATGGTTTCCCGACTCGTACATGCATCGTACAACTAATGTACCCGTACTTCGCTACGGCAGTCTACAGGCAGATCACTCTTGCGCCGCTCATTATACATGCCCCTCCTTGTGGGTACGCCACTGCCGCGCGATGCCCGTTGCCATGGAGACGCAGAAGGCATGAACAATTCAAAATCCTGATCTCATGCAGACAAAGTACCCACTGTTGCCTGGTTTTAACCACCCATGGGATCTAATTTTCGGAAAATGTCATCCTGCGTAACATAAGGAACATTACTGTGAAGTTTCAAGTCTGTAAAATATATATACTTGAAAAAAGGGGGAATAAAAAACAAATTAAACACAGAGAGAGGAAAAAAAACAATAGTTTAGGTTTGCAATTTAAAGTGATAAAAAGTATTTAAATACTAATTGAACTCTTATGAGGGTACTGATTGCTTCGTTGTTAATATCACACGGGTGATTTTTACTTGTATGGGAAAATTAACAATGATAACTGATAAGGCATATAGTGCGTGGCAACAATGTTAATAGGCAATAGGAAATAAACTTCTAGCGCCTGCGGCATTGTCAACACACACTTTGTACGTGTACTGCATGTTGTATCTAACCACCTCCAACGCATTTGATTCTAAATTGGACTTTTAGTAAGGATCCCTAATGTTATTGATAATATAATATAGCCTATAGCCTTCCTCGATAAATGTACTATCCAACACTGAAAGAATTTTTCAAATCGGACCAGTGGTTCCTGAGATTAGCGCGTTCAAACAAACAAACTCTTCAGCTTTATAATAATATTAGTATAGATTTTTCAGGGTCCCTAGCTATATGACATGCATCTCGAACTACTATTACCTTTTCTTTTATGTTAAAGAGGATTTGAAATCATTATGAGGAGGGGATAAAAGTAATCCTATTATAAAAATAAGAGGTACTATTATTAAACACAATGTGTGAAGAAACCACCAAAAGAGAGGTGTGCCATTGAACGGATGTGAGAGTACAGAATGCAGAAAAGGCATTTTTTTTTTCATTTGTTCAATTAAAATATACTAATAATGTATCTCTATCTATAACTAATAGGCAAGAAGTTTCACTTGTCACGTGTGGGCTCCACGCATGCATTCATTTTTTTACTTCCTTGATTTTTCCACCAGTCCAGTGGATCATCATTCTTCGGATTCCGCTGAGACAACTTAATATTTCATCTTCTTTCTGGTTTGTGGCTGGTTGGTTGGTCAGTGAGTCAAGTGCAACACACAAAACATATTTTAGATAGATTTCAAAGAAATATTACCTATTTCGCCATTACCATGGTGCGACTTCCGGAAAATTGTTATATAGTTTTTATTACATGGTCCATAGACCCCAAAATTATAGTCAACTTAAAAGTTTATATAAATATATACTGAGTTAGTACGGTCAGGGAATTCTGGAAAAGTTATAGAAAAGTCAGGGAAATCAAAAACATTTTTGGAATTTACTATATTTACTGTGAACCAACACACTTGCCCCCATGCTGCTAAAATATGTTGTTTAAAAAATATATATTTGTTTCTCCTGTAATTTTTAATTCTGTTGTGTCGGAAACATGACAGACAAGAACCATTTAACAAACCACACCAAACTTATCGGACTCATTTACAAAAAATAATGCAACATGTATGAGGCTAAAATGATTTATTGAGAAATTTAGATTTGCACTACAACATTATTCACACATTGTTTTATATTTAACAAATAACCAATGATTATAATTTAAAAAAAAAAAATATTAATAATTCTATTTTATGTGTGTAACCAAATCAACAAAACAACATCCAAACTTAAAATGTACTGGTATAAGAAAATATATTGCCAGTTTTTTTTTTCTTCTATATTTTACACATTTTTGTAATAATTCCATGTAAATATTTTTTTTAAAATTTTTTTGTAAATTAATTTTTCTTGGACTCTGTGAGAGTAACATTTTTTTTTTGCTATTTGCTAAAATTTGATTAGAAAAATATTCAATTTTTGGTGAATATTGTTATATTTGATTCAAAATTTGATTCGAGTGTATAAAAAAGATTCAGAAGCCAAATCATGAGTTTTTATTTTTATTGTTTTATGGGTTAGTGTCACTAGACATGTCAGAATTACTGTACATTTTACGAACATTTTATATCTTTAATTGTGTCATCTCCCATATTTTGAAATTGGCAAAGTAGCAGCTTTACTTCTTTGAAATATTAAGTAATTTTTAATTTTGATCTGTTTATAATATTGTATTAGTTCATTTCTGGGCCTACACAAATATAAAAAAATTCAAGTTTTGGTTCATTTGACACTTAATTATTATACTTGAACTATAATAGCACATAGTTAAACCACTTATTAAAAAGATTACTTAGCTGACTAATACAAAGTGATGAACATTCTGCAAGGACATGTCTTACACCAATTATCATTTAGTTGTGCTGAAAATATGCAGGGTAAAAATTGCCATTTATGAGCTTTCCAAAGTAAGTTGCCAAGTATGACTACAATCTCATGTAATGTGGGAAATTTTCTATACGGACTGGAAAAGTCAGGTAAATTCATATACAAAATTGTTTAGAAACCCTGATACATTACAATTTTATGGACACTATTACTGCCACAATTTTTCACAAATCTATCACTTCCAGACTGATACTGACATGGCCGCGGCCTAACTGTCCTTATGCTAAGCGGGGGTTCGCGTTGATACCTGTACTGAGATTAATTTGTGGGCGCCACTGTGCAAGGGGCATGGACCCGGGAGAGGCTCTTTTTCAGGGCCGTGACGTCGCCCATGTGAGGCGTGTTTTTAACCCCCCTAAAGCCAATCCTAGTACTCGCCACTAGTCCGCTCTCAGCGTCAGGTACGCCCTTCACCTACACAGTGGGCTCTTACGGTGTCTCACGCCGTCACACTCAGGATGTTGAAATAAACTAATACAAATAAAATTGTATGCCCTGGTTTATTAGTTGCTACTTCGCCTACACCTTTGATTATATCACACAACGCCTGCGGCACGAATCGGTTGACGTGGTGCGACCTGACCACGTGGTCACATTTTACAATTAGGTAATCAGCATAAAAAGTACCATAGTGGTCACTCATACAATTATATAAACAGTCCCTCCGACCGAGAGAAGCCCCGAGGAATTACGAACGAAAGATTTAAGATGATTAAGATTTAACAGAATTACTTATCAGTGCAGGCAAGTGGTGAGGTCCCCGGGGTGCTGATGCGTCTGCTCTCGGTCGGTGCTGGCGAAGGACTGGGGTGAGCTCAGGGCTCTGCTATCCTAACATGGCGTCTTGGCGCCGAACCAATTACCGTTATACCTATTTACTATTACGTGCCATAGGAAGCTACAGGTTAAACATGAAACACTCTTAGTAATTATATTACACATAATGCGTGATAAAAACTATTAACTAAAATTACAACAATTTATTATTAATGATAACCAGTCCGGCTTCTGCGGACTTCGGTTCACCTCGTGCATTTTCGGTACGTCTTTTCGTAGTTTATGGCTTAACTAAATATTAATTACTTAAAGTACATAAAACACTCCCGGCCAATCTGCCATCACACGCCACTTGGGGAAAAATAAGCAAAAAGAGAATTACAGTGTTTATCTCTAGTTGAAGGGGTGTGGTGCACTGCTGTAATATCTATAGTGGAAAATCTCGGCTGAGTTTATGGGCAATTTTTGCCTGTTTTTTGAAAAACAGAAAAATCGTAACACTCATAATATAAAAAATATCACATCCATTTGAACATGTTATAAATTGTAGGAGTATTACCAAAATCTTATGTCTGAATAAATTTTGGATAAGATAAACCATTGTTGCCTTGCAGGGGGTTGCAAAAATAAAAGTGTAGAAATAAAAAAAAATCATATTTTCTGCACCATGCACACTATTAAATGTTTTGTTTTTAAAATACAAAAATTAATTATAATTCCCTTAGTAGCCATACCATCAAATCTGTTCACATTGTTTCCAAATCTAATAAATTTTATTTAAAACTTTTGTCTGAAACAATTTTTGATAATACAAACCATTACTCCAAGGGGTTGAATAAACCTGGAGTTGAAATAAGAAAATAAATATGACTTACCTAACATGTTCTCTATTGAATTAATGTTTATTTTTGTTTAACTTTTTTAAATATTGTATATATTTAAACTTTGTGTTTAAACTTTAAAGTAAATTTTATGTAACAAACCATTACTGCAAGGGGTTGAAATAACAATGTTAGAAAAAGACAAAAAGGTCATTACTTTTTTAATAGATATATGTACTATCAAATTCATTATAATAATAAACTCCTAAACTTTATTTAAAACCTATTGAAACAATTTTTTTAAACAAATTTTTACCATAAAAACAGGGGTTGAAATTTAAAAAAAAAAACTTATCAAATTTGTTGGAATTTAGTACAAGGGATGAAGAATAAGTTTTGAAGGTCAAAAATAATTGCATAACTACCTTAGTAGGCATTATATGAAATTTGTTAAGACATTCAATGCTTGATGCATTGGGTTAAAAACCTTAAAAATATTATGGCTGCAAGGAATATGATAAAATGTTAAATCAGTCTCTTTTTGAATATTGGCGAACATGTAGGACGTTATGTATGTTAAGTTCTTAAAATGTTCCAGGAGATTATAGAAGTTTCTAAAACATTTCCAGAAGAAATAGGTACTTCAAAATCTATCTATGTCTGTAGGCTGTGCGAAATTGATTTTTTCTTCTCTATGTTTTACACAAAAAAAAATTTGCTTCTTTTGGTAAAGTTTTAAATTCAGAACAGAAATTACTTAGGTACTGCCTCAACATCTGACATCAATGCTCCCTCAAATCTAGTGCCTACTAGCATTTTAATGCAACTGACTTGCTCCTTATACTAATTTGGAAATTTTGACTTCAGTTTTTGCACAATGCTTTGGCATATTCTTAGTTGGACTTAACATATTTACATGCTCGTGGGTTCATAATTATTATACGGTGTGTGATTTAGTTAAGCAAATAATAATTTATGACAAATAATTACCCTGACAAACTAAATTGTGAAAAGCTTTATACCAGCAAAAAAATATTTAGTTACACAGCTAAAACAATACTCATACAACACTGTTAAACAATACTGATTTACACGAGTATTTAAAACAATACGTATGTACAGTAGAAACCCTCATATCCGACCTTCCCACAACCGACTCCTCCGGATATCCGACCTAGTCTCCGTGGTTGGCGAGCCTGTTCACACTTGAAAAAGTGACGCATCTCCATGTTTTCGTGTCGCAAACTGTAAGTTCAGACGTGATTGTTGGTGTAGAATGTGCTTGTACTATAATCTTGTACTGTTCTATGTTTTTTAACGTAACGTAACGTATTATGGGCAAAAAAAGTGGAGGGACACTTCCGCAAAATCAAGTTTGGCAAAACTGAAATAAAAATACATTACTGAATTCTTTAAATAAAGTTTGCTTACATTATATTCATCTTATCATCTATAATTTAACAACAGTAAACGTTCGAAATGTATACAGCAACATTTTTACAAATAAAGTTGTATTACTGTACAAACTGTATAGCTGGGAAAGGCATTTTTTTTTGCTCCTACGGATATCCGACCTTTTGGCTGTTCCGACCATGGCCCGGTCCCGTCATGGTCGTATATGTGAAGTTCTACTGTACTTGAAAGAACACCATTTTCTTGCCAATATGGTGTGTTGCGCGGTGCACAACAAGCTGAAACCCCGTTGTGTTGCCCTCTGCCCAAATAATGTTGTGTTAAAAATAACACAATTTTGAATACTGCCTTAAATGTTTGGGAAAAAAAACTCACTATTGGCTGCAAGATTGTGCAATCACAGTACTAGTGGCTCAGAAATTGTTGTGGAACAATTGTAACTTATGTGGCTTTGCATATATTAGATTTATTTGTTTAAAAATCATAATTTTACCCTGCATTGAGGGTGAGCTTGTGCATTTATTATAGGTAGAGAACTGAAAAATTCATGGTTGCAATAATCTTTTTTAAAAAAAAACAAAAAAATACATAATACAAAAAGGAATTTATTGAAGCTGAAATGTGATTTTTCTAATTTTTCCATCTTACACAAATTTACCAATATGTATTACGTTGACATGATGCTTGTCAAACTTAACTGAAAAACGGTGCATCGTAGAGAAATAATACGTAGAATTAAAATAGCAGTAAAAGTTTTTATGGAAGAAAAACATTTCTTGTTACATTTTTTTTGTATCTTTAGCCATTTTATATTTATTGTTGAATCTCCATGTGCCCTGTCGTGCCGCTGTTTGTACGTACTTGTTCCGCTGAACTCCCAGGTGTTGGGGTGAGCGTGAGTGGACCGGGGGCCTGGCCATACCTGCGAGTGCTTGTCCGCAGGTGGTCCGTGACCGCGATGGAGGCGTTGCAGGAGGCCGCGGAGGCGTACCTGGTGAACTTCTTCGAGGACGCCTTGCTGTGCACGTTGCACGCTCGTCGCGTCACTCTCATGGTGAAAGACTTCGAGCTGACGCGCCGGATGCGCGGTCCCAACGACGTTGCCAACCGCTAAAGTCCCGGAGGGCGAGCTTGTTCGATAACTGTTGAACCCCGAGTCGCGCTACCCGCATCCGTCACGTGAGCAGTCAGGTTTCTGCACAGCAGTTCGTAAAATTTAAGGTGGAACAGTAATTTTTTTTAAGTCTAAGTCTACGTGTTGTGGCTGTCAGTGTTTTCAGGTTTATCCAAATGTGTGCCGTGCAGTGCCAATCTAGTTCCATTTTTTTTTATAGTGCTTGTCGTGCCTAGACCAGCAAAAATCGTGTATGGATCTGGAACGTATGATTCCTTTACAGGGTGACTGCTGGTTGCAAGTGTCTCGAAGCACTATGAAACTAGACTGGTCACAAAAGTCACGATATTAACAGTAACTGTGCTAACAATCATGAAACACTTATCTTCTGCAGTCCTTTTTAATTATTTTGTTTGTATATTTGATGCCTTACTTCATTTGAAAGTTGTCCATTAAATCTACAGTTGGAAGTGTCACTATGCAATTTTAGTTTTTAAAGTGTGATTATTTATGTGTGATGGACTATTTTTTTAATAGTTACTTCTTATTTGTAACGTCATTCAGGATTATCTAAATTAAATTTGTGAAGTTAGTTTGAGGCAGTTAATTGATTTAAGTCTTGATACCGCACTCTTTCCCTCAAATGAGAATTATCACAGTAGCTTTGATTTATTGGTTTTAGCTTGTCAGCAACTACTATACACTAAAAAAAAAAAAACCCTAATAAGTTCCTATTTATTAAGTTTTCTTGCGAAATAATGCATGATTAAATAGGGTACACAAATATAAGCTCATATAATCACTCATTTGGTTGTACAGGATCTTGAAAGGAAAAAATATTTTTTTACGTGGAATGGATTGTATTTCACTGTATTATGCAGTTCATGTATGTTTCCTGTATCAATATGTAGAGTAGCAGATTATGGAAAATAATGCCAATATGAACTGAAATGTTGGTCAGGTTAAGTTAGCAGCATAAAAAATATATATATATCTTTTAATTTAAATATTAAAAATAACATTTTACGTATAATTATTGTAGCTAACTTAACCTAACCAACCTTTCACTTAAGTATTATTTGTCTACATTCCCAGAAGCCAATACACCACACATTAATTTTTCTTTCACTATGTAATTGTTACATGATGTGAAAAAAATATTTTTAATGGGACTTTAATCTTTATTTTTAATATTTTTATTTGATTAAAACTAATAAAACTGATATTTGCACAGACTTACATATGAAGTTTACTATACTGTTGATATTTAGTGTTGAACTACAGAATATTTGCTAAAACCTGTGTAATTTTTAAAAATTATTTTAAGAGGATTCATCACAGCTGCTAAAATTGTGTGCTGCAGGGTCTCGCGGTTCCAAGTCTCAATGGCATAATTTTAATACTGAAAAGAAATTAAAATTTTGGTAAATATAGAAAGGTATAAAGAACGTTATTAGTGAATAATTTTTTTTTTAATTTTTGTGATTAAATACGTATTTACCCGAATATAAGACGACCCCCAAACTACAGCCTCATGTTTTCAGGAAAAAAATTTTTTTATTGTATTAAACACATGCCAACAAATTAGATATAAAATTGAAAATATGAATTTTACAAAGGATTACAACCACTACTTTTGAAATACTGTTAACAGTTTATGTACAAACGGAAAAAAATACCTAAATGGCTGCTACTGTAACTGTTGGAAACTGTTATAGAGTATCATTATGCTGATGCATCATCTTCATTGTTGTCATCTTCACTGCTGTCTTTAAATGTTTGTTGACACACACATCTAATACCTGCAGCTTTGAAGTCATGCCTCCAGGAATAATAATAAGGTCGGTGTTCATACCTTTAATACATGATTTAACCTCTGGCGTTAAATGTCCTTTGAATGCATCTAACACTAACATCATTCTTCTTTAAAAGTGCCCCAGGCCTTCTATCCCAAACTGCCTTTAACCAGTCATGCATCAACTCACTTGTCATCCAACCTTTTTCTTGACATCTCACTATTACCCAGAAGGCAATTTTTCTTTTGGCATAGTTTTACGGTTAATAATGACAAAAGGGAACAATTTTCTACCATCAGCTAACACTGTAAGCATCACATCCTCATTTTCTCATTGCCACTTGTCTTCACATTAACTGTTTTAGTTCCAACAGCATCCACTGTATAATTTGAAGGCATATCAAAATATACAGGCGTTTCATCAGCATTTAAAATGTAAATAACATAACTCGCGGAACCGTTCGTCTAACTTAAAAAAATAATCACAGCAAAGAAGTACTTCATAACCTACATTAATGTTTTTGTACAAGAAAATAATTGATAAGATGGGCGCCATCTTGTGCTATAGAACATTCCAAAAACATCGGTCGTAACATGTGCAGTCAGTAACTACTACACAACCTGAAAACATTGTGACCTAAAATAAGTATGTTTACCTAAAAATCAATGTATCTGAATATAAGGCGACCCCTTTGTTTTGAATTATAAATTATGGTAAAAAATATCGTCTTATATTCGGGTAAATACGGTAAGTTTTATCCCGCATTGAAAGTACTGTTTCTGAACTGTTTTCAGCTTGATTTTGAGAAGTTCTAATTGAATATTTCATAAATATTTTTCATTGGAAACATAGTGTTAACCTTACAAAATAAATTTCTTTCTGTGTCTTCACTGTCGTATTTGAGATATTGATAAAAATTATATATTTCTAAAGTAATGTACACATTGCTGGGCGAAAAAGACGATCGTCACGCGGGAAACATGGTGGGAGGCAGAGAAGAGAAGA
Organism: Bacillus rossius redtenbacheri; assembly: GCF_032445375.1. Lineage (NCBI taxonomy): Eukaryota > Metazoa > Arthropoda > Insecta > Phasmatodea > Bacillidae > Bacillus > Bacillus rossius. Next base: position 46,036,263 of record NC_086334.1, read on the forward strand.
AGAGGTGTAGACAGTGAGAGCCCTCCCCCCTGTGGAGCTGCTAAGCTGACCCCTGCTGGGCGCAGGCCTCTGCCGGAGCCTGAAAACAATAGGGAAGAGTGCAGGGGGTGGGGGTTACCACTTCCTGTGGAGCTGTCCCAAAACTGAGGTTCGCAACTCGCCAGAAGAAGGAAGTGTAGCTATCAATGGCTCGGAAGTCTAGCAAAGCTAGATTGCGTCCATCCAGTCTAGCAAAGCTAGATTGCGTCCATCCATATCTTATAGTCACCAATAATAATAATAACATGTTACTGCCCTATGCTACACAAATTAATGTCATTTTAATACCATAAAAGCATATTTAACAGATTTCAACTTGAATCTAGCTTTTATATAATGTTTGCTATGAAAGGGCTTCACAACTAAATATACAATTCAGTCCTATGTCCGCTCAACATATGACATTATATTCACTTGTAATCTCAAAATGTTAATAACCCAGTTTTGCCAAAACAATATTTTTAATTTTAACTATGTTTAATAACTAAAACAATTTTAAGAATTTTGCAATAAATCAGCAGGTTTTTCAATTAGTTTTCAGTTTTAGCGACATTAACAAAGCATGCTTATCGACCAAATGGGTGTAGACATGACATATGCAGTGCTAAATTAATATATTTTAGTTTCTCGTAAGCTCTTCAATATACAGTAAGTCCTCGGTTTACGTCGGGGTTACGTTCCTGAAAACCGCGACGTAAATAGAAACGACGCAAAATGAGCCATGTTTCATGCCACCGGCCGGCCACGGCCCAAGGTCGGCCGGAAGCGCTGGCATACAGACGTGACAACGGGCAATTTTATCAGCAAATTACAACCGACAGCGTGGGAAACAAGTCCAACTAGTACTTCTCAGCTTTATAGAATGGTTATTTAACCAGCTGCTTTATTACCTTTATTGATTGAAATATAAAAACAGATATATATAGTCGTTTGGAAGACATATTATGAAGAAAAAATCATAAATTGCAGTGAGCTGATACTGTAGGCCTACTACAAACGCATTTAATCACGATAAAGTTAACAACGGCACGTTTAAAACTCCGGCCAACTCAATGATATCATAGCGACTGAAGTGTAGAGCTGTAGCAAACCGTATGTATTCGTTACTGAGTAACGGGTGCGGCATCTAGTAACGAGTAACGAAACGTTACACACGAATGCATTTCGTTACTCGCATTTTTCGTATGTTTTACGCATGCGCGCGCTTATTCGTTACAAAGAACGATGTTTGTTTATTAATAAAAGTATAATTTGGAAATTTGTTGTCCAAGTTTTTTACTGTTTCTTAAAGGTATTGTGTGTGTAGACAAAGTTTGAGATTGGAACAGAAACAACGTAAGAAAGTATTTTTTACAAATTATAAATATGTATGTTTTTGTTTTTTATTATCGCGTATTTTCACGTTTTTTGTTCTTATCTTAAAAGAGATATTGGCTGCATCCGAATACTAGCCTAATGGATCCCTTAGCTAAAGGATCCACTAAAAGTGCATCGTAGTGGACGCGGCCATTTTTGTGTTGAATCCGAATTATCACAATGGATGCAGATGCATCCCTTCACGCATCCACTAATTCGAGATTTCTAGGGATGCGACACTCGCATCCACTAACGCGTACCTACATCCATTAGCTTCGGAATCGGGTTTTATTTTGTTTGTGTATAATACTACTTCAGATTTTCAGCATAAGATTTGTTTAAAACATTATAAGCGAAAGTGATAACTTAAACAGAGACAAATTAAGACGTTAATAAATATAATCAAAATACGAATTCAAACTTAAAGGATAAATCAAAACTCATAAGTATTTTTAAAGTTTACAATTTATAAAATGTATATTTTTTTGGATCGCTAACATGTACAACATACACGTTACATTATTTTTTAATTGGTAGGTATTTATTATTTACGTTTTGCTGAATATTCGTAGAAATCCCTACACAAAATGGCTGCGTGAACATTAGTACGACTGACAGTCAACAGGTGGTGCTAGCAGTAAAAGTATTCGGATACTATCCATCCATTAGAAATGCGTCCTCTACATTATGGCTGCATTTGCTAAGGGATGTAGGGATGTGTGTGCTAAGGACGCATCCCTATGTATTCGGATACAGCCATTATAATAAAGCTGCTCTAATGAGATTTTATTGTTTCTTGATTAACAAAAGCTGTTAATTATCAAATACTTTTAATTGTTTATATTCAATTTATTATTATTTACGCGACGTCATACTGTACGCGTACGAAATACGACTCGATTCGTTGCTGTTACATAACATAGCATGTTATGCGGTATCAGAAGTAACGAGTCCCAAGGAGTTGGACGAAAAGGGGTAGGAGAAAATGCTGTGTCGTTGCGGAAAGTAGATAACACTTCTACGTGCGAGATACGTGGGTGGCCGAGCGGGCGGGCTGGTAGTATTGCATCACCGCGCGGAGAGCAGCGGAGAGCAGGAAGCGTCCCTCATGATGTATGATAAGATAAGGCGGTGAACGTGTAGCTTACGCTACATAGCATAAATTAACTACCGAAGGAAACAAAGAATTATAAACGAATTATGTACGGTGTTTTGGTTAAAATAAAGATTTACGGTCATTGTAAACGACGTTATTGTGAATCGGCGACAACTTAAATTGAAACATGAGTACTCAAACATTAGCGACTTTAATCCGAAACGACGTAAATCGGTACGACGTAAATAGAGGACTTACTGTATGTACTACAGAAAATATTATGTTCAAGAGGCTTTCTTTATTATTGACTTTTACGTGTTGTTTCTGTTTACGGATTTTAATTTGGTAAAATAACTAAACAATTTATTTTTCTAGACGTACGAATACTGAGACAGACATCTTCAGAGAACATGAAAGAACGTGTTAAGCCTCCTCTAGAACATGGCTTTTCTTTACCTCCAGCATCTCTTAAAAAAAAAAAAGTGAAGAATCTCTGAAGTACACAGTATCTGGCCGTCGCATTGTTGACATTAATTATTTTTTTAACAAGCTTCAAGAAGTCAGTTCGCATGGTCCTTTTGGTTGTACTTTAATCTTTAAATAACATGGAAATAGTGAGTGAGAAGCGACATGGACAAACATCTATTTTCACCCTTCATTGCAATATGTGTAATGTCAAAATGTCTGTGCAGACAGACAATCCAGCGAAACAAGCAATGGATATGAACACTGCTATTGTGGCCGGAATGATGTGTATAGGCGCAGGCCATTGCCAACTTGAAGAGTTGACAGCAGCCATAGATGATCCTGCTATGTCTGTTAACACCTACGGGAAATACTGTATCATAACTTAGTGTGCGATGGCTGGGAGTCTACAGCTATGGAAGAAATGCAAGAATCAGTTAAAAGGGAAGCAAAAATTGCGATTGAAAGAGGTGATGTTGCTAATGGAATTCCAGTTTTACCTGTTGTTGCTTATGGGACATATGCAAAACGATCTTATAAGACTGGCAGCTACAGTTCATTGTCTGGAGTGGCAGCGATTGTAGGATTTTATACAAGAGAGGTCCTCTTCATTAGTATGAGGAATCGATATTGATCTATATGTGCTTATGCAGAAAGGAATGGAAAGGAAATCAGAGTCTATATCTGCTACAAAAACTGGAATGGCAGTGCAGGGAGTATGGCAACTGACATAATTGCTGAGGGTTTTCGACCCAGTATTGAGCTGAATGGAGTGATATTCAGTACGCTTATTGCAGATGGTGACTGCAGTGTGTACAACACACTGTTAAAAATACGACCATATCCTGATCGCACTGTGGTAAAAATTGAGTGTAGAAACCATGTGCTACGTGATTATGCAAATAAATTGAAAGAAATTGCAACCAATGGCCAACTTCGGCACATAAATTTGCGGAAAATTCTAGCTGGCAGCATTTTAAGAATGAGAACTGCAATTGTGTCTTCAGTGTGGCATTGGAAGAGCCATACAAGTTACAGCGAACTAGAACAGCTGCGAAACTTCAGAGAAGATACTTTGAATGCGCCACGGAACATCTTTAGCGATCATTCGGGGTGTCAGAAATATTTTTGTACGGGCAAAGAGGAAAAAAATTTTATACCAGAGCTACGAGAGAGTGTAATTTTGTCATTGATCGAGGATGTCCAAAACCGTTGCATTTTGAACAATGTAAGATGTCTCTTGAAGGATGTTGACAGCAATTCAGCATAGCAGTTCAATAATATTGTTGCCAAATTTGTAGGAGGCAAATGAATAAATTATTGTCTAAAAAGGAGCTATCATGGATGGAGTAATGCTGCCATAGTGGCATATAACACAAGAAGACCACTTTACAAACTGCACAAATTCATGTACAAGTGTAGTCCAGGAAAGTACACCAAAACACTTGAGAATAAAAGGTCATCACTGAAACATAGAAACAAACCGAAAAGGTATGTGCGCAAGATTACCACCTACAGCTCCAAATCCTCAAGGTTTCCCTTTGAAAGTGATTATGGTCCCCAATCTCAAAAGCCAGACATGACTTACGAAGATTACAAGCTAGCTAAGGAAGGATTTTTAAAATCCTTACCCTCTACATTTGAAGAGCGTGAAAAACTGCAGAATGGTACACTTTTACAAAGGGAGTGCGGCCTGTGGAAAGAAACTAGGAGTAAATTGTTGACAGCTTCTAATTTTGGCACTATTTGTAGGCGTAAACCACATACTTCACGCCAAAAAATTGTGGCTACATTGTTGTATGAGGATTTCGATACAGATGCTATGATATGGGGTAGAGTTCACGAAAAAGAGGCAGTGAAAAAGCTGGAAGAGACTTGTGATGTACAAGTAAAGGCATGTGGACTGTTTGTTGATGAAGAAATACAATTTCTAGGGGCCAGCCCAGATGGACTGATTGAAAGAGATGGTATTGTGGAAGTAAAATGTCCATCTTCTGGAGTAAAGCCAGAAGGTCTAAGTCCTGATGAGTTAATTCTTAAAAGGAAATGCACATTTTGGAAAATATCTTGAGACAAAAAAAAACTGTTACAGACATTAATCAGAATCACCAATTTTTCTACCAAGTTCAAGGGAAAAGTTCATGTGACAAGGCGTAATTACTGCCTCTTCGGGCTCTGGACTCCAAATGGAATTAAAACCACACATATTGACAGAGATGATCTGTTCTGGAAGGATCAAATGGAGCAGTAATTGACAAAGTTTTACTTAAACTGTATGCTGCCAGAACTTGTAGAACCGCGACGACTGCGGTCGTTGCCCATACAAGATCCTGACTATATTACAAGGGCTATGAACGAATTTGCTACAAGACAACACAAACTTAGTGTCAAGAAACCATCAAATTCCAGAAGAAATAAAAGTGTACAAGCTATTGCCAACAATGATGAACCCGAATCAAAGAAGACAAGAAGAAAATTGCGTCTTTGAATTTGTTTTATCACCATCCATAATAAAATTGTCTCATGTAAGTCATTATAAATATACCACATGTTACGCGCACCTGAACTTTACAAGACGTTTGCATTTGATACTTTAGTACAAACGCATGATATTGCTGTATTGTTTTTGGGTAAGTCATTTTATGCATTGTTCAGTTCTTAACTACATACATACATTTTCAGTGCGATAGTGTAACTTATTAGTTATGTGCTTACTGCATTGCATGTGATAGAATTTCACTAAAGATAAATCGTTGTATCAAGTTTTGCATAAATTATTAAAATATACATTTTGGAAAGTGTTTCTTCTTGTAAGAAAGGTTTCATTTTGCAATAAGTATACGTTTGATGCGTTCTAACTTGCTATTTCAGCATTGTGTGGGGAGAGCTTCAGTCTCAAAATTGTATATATGAAATAATCCAATATTCGATAGATATGTGCGATAAATTTGTTTAACGTTATTCATATTTACATTTTAATAAAAGATAATTGCAATGCCAGTGTTAACATTTTTATTTTTGTATCAAGCATTTAGGGGATTTATTCTGCATCGGTGAACTCGGCTGAGTGTATTTCAACCAGTACTTAATGTAAGAAGCCATTTTATCTAGAATGTATAAAAACACTAATTGAAAAATGAATGTTTGTATAAAGATCATGTGTTTATTTATAGGTACTAATAAGTCTGTATTTGTGTCTGTGTATGTATGGTAAGTTTGAAATTGGCTGGCACATTTTGTGAGGTAATTCCTCTTGCAAATGTAATAATGTTTGGCCTATGATAAACATGATAAGATGTCGGAGTCATTGATAATCGAGACTTCAAGCGACCTCATAACAAATCAGGAACATGGTAATAAGCAAGAATTTACTAAAATACATTAAGTAATCTAATCAACTAGAAACATTTTAATAAATGTTCTTGTCTTCTGGGTTGTAGCCGCGTCACAATGGAAGTTCTTTCCGATGTTTCGGAGTGCGATGCAGCATCCATCTTCAGGGCAGCAGCAGGTCGCTTTTTACCTACTGTTACTGTCAGTAGGTAAGAAACGACTGCTGCTGCTTCCCTAAAGATAGAGGCTGCAATGCACTCCGCAACGCCGAAATAACTTCCAATGTGACACGGCTAGAACCCAAAGGCAAAGCAATGACCGTGAAAGCGCACAATATTTATTTTAAAGTGTTGTTTGATAATGTTAATATCTTTAACAGTTAAAATTGTCATTCTGTAATGGTTTTATAATTTAATGTTTCATGTTTATCTCTCAACAAATAAAATAAAGGGTAATAATATAAGTTTACAAAATAAGTATAATTGATTTATTTTTATTTGGTTTAATGCAAAAATGTCTGGTATTTTAATAAATGTTAATGATATATTTTTTTACAAACATTCTTTAACACAGATAATTTGCACAACTATAGATTGTGTTATTGTTATGTAAAGTGTATGGTTTGAATATTGTACAAAAAGTTTTTTTTTTCACTAGTTATGGATTTTATTAAAAAAGTTTAGTCAAAAAAATTGTATATCTATTTATATGCATTTTTTTACTTTCACAACTGCGTAGGCGATTTTTAAGTATATCTGTAAGAGAAGTGTTGTACCCGTTTCTATTATAAAAGTTCTGCAAATGTATTAAATCTAAATAATATGTTATGAAACAATGTTTTGACATTTTTTTTATTTTGAATATAATTTTTAAATTTTATGTGATTATTTTTCATTTATCACTTCATCATGCATTACAGATACCTTATGGAAAGCTTTGAATGATTCACAGATTTATTTTTTGTTGCCGCGGTAACTAAAGATGATAAAGAAAACTACAATCTGGTGCAGGGAATAGAAACATTGGGACCTTCCCCCCCCCCCCCCCCCCCTTCTTCAAAGTCGTCCTAAACCACTTTACCCAAGCCATTGTAAGACCTTGTCAAAAACCCCTGCATCCTAGACCACCCGCTGATTTTACAGCTCATCCTCGCCTGCCTCCCCACTGACTTTCTCAACCTTCCTCCCACCACGTCACGTACGAAGACTACTGAAAAGGCAGAGCAGAATTATTTTCCCTATGATGAATCCTCTTCAAACTATATTAGACAATAACTTCAACACATAAAATATTGTACAACTGATCTTAAACTCACAAATTTCTTGAACCTTATCCAGAAGTGGAATTGAGCCAGGAACCAACGTAAGAATTTACACTGGCAAAAATTAGATGAAATGTCTATATTTGACATTACACAAATAGTTGAGCTAGTCAGCAGTAAAACAATGATAATGCAAAACTACTGCAGCACAAGATGCATTTTTTTTTTTGTTTTTTCAATGTGGGGAGAACGAGAGTTTTGAAGAGGTTTTACAATTACAATAAATTATGAATATTGAGGAACTGTGAAAGAATTGCATGGTGCTGTTTTAGGAGCAAGCCTGCTGCTGAGTGACTGAGTGACTGAGTGACTTTTAATACACTAACTGGAAGTTGTTACAACTAGCTTGCTAAGCATCATGTCTTCCTTCAGTTTTCATAGTTACAGTGCTCAGGTGAAAGGGTGAAATAAAACAAGAGTTCTATAATAAAGATACTTTATTACTTCTCTATATGGCATAATGCTTCTGGAAATAAGCTCCAGAATCAGGTCCCCATTAACATAATATAGTTTATTATACATTCAAAGGAGCTTTTACTATAAATAAAAAAATTTACTAAATAATGCAGAATGTACTAAAGCCCTATAGTGTAATGCTTCGGGATCTTTCAAGTCGAGCCTTGGGTTGGTGGAGTTCTTTTTTTATTCTTATTCACCACGGAATACAAACATATTAAGCTTCATCATCACTCCCATCCACCATTGTTATCTCCTTAGAGTAAAAAAAAAAAAGAAAAGAAAACACATCTGGCCATACCAACCTTCACAAACTAAATTCTCTACACAAATAAAAATACCTTCCAGGTAAAACTATAACACATCAAAAAACCCTTAGCCCGGGAGTGCAAACACTTTACAACCCCCCAGGTGAACTGACGTACAATTTTACAATGATACTAAATTAAAAATTTACCTGAAGTTTACCTCTAAATTGAACACACTGGATTGCTAGAAACTAAAATCTAGGCCTGCCGTAGTCACTCCCTTCCAGCCATCTCTACTAGTCTTGTTATACATGACAACAAAAGTTTCAACCTGTCCGTCTAAATTAACATGACATTCTCACACAAACTGAACAACCAGAGTGGCAATGATTACTACAACGCTTCCCTTAAATTAACATGACATCTTCACACAAACTGAACAACAAGAGTAGCAATGATTGTTACAACACTTTCCCTTAAATTAACATGACATCTTCACACAAACTGAACAACAAGAGTAGCAATGATTGTTACAACACTTTCCCTTAAATTAACATGACATCTTCACACAAACTGAACAACAAGAGTAGCAATGATTGTTACAACACTTACCCAGTTATATAAGGTTTTAATAGAGACTGGTTGAATGTACCCCGAGCACCTCCGCCATCGGTCAAGTGTCCCAGTTCCCAAACATTCTTCCCCGCTTCCCCAATGAGCTTAAAAGGCCCCTCATACAACAAACTCAATTTTTTTGTCTCCTTTAGCAAAAAATCACTCCGCCCACAGACTCTGAGAAGAACTAGGTCACCTAGTTTAAAAATGCTATTACAAAGGTTTTGTTGGGCTCCCCTCCTCAGCGCCGCATGCTTCAATTTAAGTCTGACTATTTCAATTTTGTCCTCTATTTGGGTTTTTTCCTCTTCTGGAAACTCAAACTTTAAAGCTAAGCTATCTTTCGGTGGCTCCCCACTCACTAGCTCATTGGGAGCATAGCCTGTGCTACTGTGAACATGTTGGTTAAAAAAACTGTTCATTAAAGGTATCATCTCCGCCCACCTGCTGTGTTGGTTGTGGCAATAGGTTCTAAGTAGTCTCCCAATCTCTCTCATCACTCTTTCACTGGGATTCCCCTGAGGGTGTCTTACTGAACTATAGACTACATCTACTCCCTTCCAAGCTAGCTCCCACCTCCAAACGTCTGCTGTGAACTGAGTACCATGGTCACTCAGAACTCTTTTAGGTACTCCTACCTCCACACAGTAATGATTAAGCAGTTTGTTGACACAAGCGGCTGCTGTAGCCTTCTTTAATGGGTAGCAACGCACAAATTTGGTGAACACATTTAGCACTACCAGAATGTACCGCACTCCTCTTGACTTAGGCAAAGGGCCATATAAATCCACCGCTACAAGGTCATCTGGTCCTGACGGAATAATAGGCTGCCATCTTCCTTCCCAATTTCGATTTGGATACTTTGCCTTTTGGCAGATATCACAACTGCTTATGATTTGCCTGACTGACTTCTCCATATTAGGCCAGAAGTAACTGTTGTTGGCCAACCAAAACACCTTTTTTCCACCAAAATGTCCCATGGACCGGTGGAGATGCCACACTAACTGATTAACCCAGCCCTTTGGCACACACGCTTTCCACTTTCCTGTCGCATCCCTCCGATAGAGCACCCTTCCATTTGTACAATACCACATCAGCAGCTTCTGTACCTTTGAATCATTGAGATCTTTGTCCTCATTTTCCAACGTTCTTATAATGCTACCCCATGTTTCATCTTCTCGCTGAGCCTCTCCTAACTTAGCGAATCTCTTAATCAAATCATCATCCCGTTCTGCAGTGAGGTGTGCCATAATAGGCCCGGCCCTAGGTTTTTCCTCCATTACCAGCTCCCCCTCCTCAACTACAGTTCTACTGAGCAAGTCTGCATCACTATTTTCTTTTCCTGAGATATACACCATCTCCAGGTTGTACTCCTGCAGGGCTAAACACCACCTCGTTAGTCTGCTCCCCATTAACTTGCAAGTTAGTAGGAAAGCCAAAGAGTGATGATCTGACAGTACAATTATCTTGCTGCCTAACACTAGGTTTCTTAATTTCGCTAAACTCCACACAATTGCTAAACATTCTCTCTCTGTTACTGTATAGGCTCTTTCTGCTGTATTTAGACTCCTGCTGAGCATGGCTACCAGTTGTTCCTCTCCCTCCTCATTTCGCTGGAAACACTTGGCCCCAAGGCCATAGCCTGACGCGTCAGTGTTTAGATAGAAAGTCCTATTGAAATCCGGATGGTGGATTATACAGTTCTCCACAAACAAAACCTTCGCTTTTCTGAAACTTTCCTCACATTCACTACACCACCTCCACACCCAATCTTTTCTTAGCAACCTCAACAGCGGTGCCACCACATCTGAAAACCTCTCTGCAAAACGGCGGTAAAAGTTACACAGTCCTAGAAACCCCCTCAACTCCTTGAGGTTTTTTGGGCGAGGAAACTCTTTTATTAACCTAACTTTCTCAGGATCTGGTCTGATCCCTCCCGCACTCAATCTAAACCCCAAAAAGGTCACTTCCTCCCTCAGAAACTTTGATTTACCCAAATGTAAGGTCACATTTACTTGCCTTAGCCTACACAACAGTTGTTCCAAAATTTCTAAGTGCTCATCGAAACTCTCAGTCGCAATTAACAAGTCATCTACGTAGGTCAACACCCTGGATTCTAGTTCGGGTCCTAACGATGCATCTACCGCCCTGCAAAATTCCCCAACACTGTTTGGCAGACCAAATGGTAATACCTTGAATTGGTAGGACCTTCCCTTATACAGAAACGCAGTGTACTTCCTATCCCCTTCAAGTAAGGGCACCTGCCAATAACCCTTCACAAGGTCTGTAGTGCTTATGTACTTGCATCCCCAGAAAGCACCAAACAAATTGTCTGGCTCCACAGGGCTCTGCCGGTCAGGGACGATAATGCTTTTAAGGCCTCGTGAGTCGACACACAGTCTCACACTCCCATCCTTTTTCCTGGCACAAACCAAAGGGTTAACAAAAGGGCTGTTCCCTCTCTCAATTATACCATTCCTCTCCATCTCTCTGATTTGCTTTTCCACCTCTTCTCTACATGCCCATGGGATAGGGTAGCTCCTACCTTTAAACGGAGTGCTGTCAGTCACCGGAATTCTGGCTACATACTGAGTAGTTAACCCTGGTTCACCTCTGAAAACCTCCTTGAAGTTCACCAACAGATTTCCTAATCTCATTCTCTCCTCTTCACTTCCTATCTCACATTGCCCCAATACCTGGCTTACTTCCTCCTCCCAACTTATAGGGGTGATAGTTTGTAACTTCAAAGGGCTTTCTCCTAATGTTTCTCCTAATTTCTCCAACTCCATGCGTTCCCCCTCCTCTGCACATTGCACCCTCAGTACTTCAGGGTTATACCCTGAACCCCTGCTACTTCTCTGCATGTCATACGCAATCCCTCTAATGAAAATCACTCCCTCCTTGAAATTAACAATCATACCATGCCTATGCATAAAATCCACACCAACTATCACTTCTTTAGTTAACATAGGTATAACTAAGCAATTTGCCCAGTAAATTTCCTCCCCTAGTCGAAAATCCAAAAAAATTTGTTTGTTTACTTTTTTACTTTTCCCTCTGGTAGCCCCAATCACGGTAAGTTGTGGCACCGGCAATACCGGATAAGTGAACCCATGCTTATTTAAATCTGTTAAAAACTGTTCAGAAATGCCTGATACTTCTGATCCCGAGTCGAAAAGGATAGCGATATCCTGGTCTCCGATCCGGCATAACAATTCCGGTACCGGTCCGCTGTTGGGCGTCTGGGTTTCTTCTGATAACAAAAATTCCCTCTCGTCAGTAAACATTGCTGCAGCCATGTGAACAGCATCCCCCTCTTCTGCCTGTCCTTTACCTTGGATCGTCCTGGCCTGGCTGCTTAGGCTTGACGATCCCCACCGTTTCCCAAGCAAGTATTGAGTTTGTCATTATTATGCCCTACCTGTCCGACTCCCATGCTTTCCCCTGATCTACTTTCTCCCTGCCCTGTTCCTGCTTCTTTACGCTCTTCCCCCTCTGCCAATCCGCCACCGCTTTTCCCGTTTCTCCAATTTCCTTGCCATCGGTTGTTACCAAAATATGCCCCTCTGCCAGGCCTGTTTCCTGAATAGCTTGGGTTATAATTTGTGCTATTATTACTGTTCCAGTCTTGAGATTTTCCATTTTGATCCTGAAACCCACCTTTCATCTTGTCCTGACTACCACTTCCCCCACTCTGATTCTGTTGGTGCCAAGGGCTTCCCCTTTGGTCCCTCCTCGCATTAATTCTGTCTAGTTCCTTCAGCACCTTCCGCAGTTGTTCCACCGTTGATACATCTTTCCCTACCAACGCCTCCTGCACACTTTCAGGGGTCTGTGAATACACTAAGGTTACAATTTCCTCCTCACTGAACGGTGTGTCGTAGTACTTGCTTCGTTCTACCACATTACTTAGGTGAGCCTCAAGTTGCCCAGCTATACATCTCCCCTGGTATAAGTTTGCCCTATCGATTCCTTGTATTCTTTTCCCCCAATATTCCGTTGTAAATTCTCTTTCGAAATCCTGGAGGTGTGATATTCGAGTTTCAATGAGCCGCAGCCAGTTTTCCCCCACCCCCACTATGGATCTTTTTGCTACTATCACTTGCTCCTCCTCCGAACACCCATATACTGAAAAAAATTCATGTAACCTTTCCAAGTGTTTTCTAGGGTGAGTTCTGTCCTGCCCTGAAAACTTTGGAATGTCCCCGTCATGATACGGCTGTGTAAATCTCATGTTCCGACAACTACCCCCTGCTTTGCACCCCCCAGACCTTTCTCCTTCCAATTTTCCAATTCTCAGATTGAGTTGATTCACCTCTGTCTGGTTGCTGTTGATTTTTTGTTCCCATGTGCTTACATCCGCCTGTACCTGAGCAAAACCTTCTTCCCTGATCTTACGTTCTTTGGGTAATTCTGACTTACTCTTTCCTAGCTCATGCCTTATGAGCGCAATTTCCCCCTGACTATTGGCAATTGCTGACTCTAGTGTGGTTGCCTGCTGCACCAATCTATCTGTTTCCACGTCCTGTTTTCTTACTTCTGCCCCCAAACTCTCCATTTGTTCACTTGCCTTAGCTTGCCATACTCCTACTAGGCCTATTGTGTCCTCAATTTTGTTGAGTCGGTTAGCATAGCGAGCCTCAAACGCCCTCTGCTTTTCCCCAAACTCCACAAACTCACCTTTCACTGCTGATCGAAATTCCTCAAATTTCCTACTTTGCTCATCGAATCTTTTGCTCTGCTCGTCAAACATGCCCCTGATGAAGGTCACTAGGTCCACAGTCCCTTCCCCGAGTGGCGGAGGTGTAATACTACTCTCCTCGTCACTTTTGGTTTCATCCATTTGGTTTTTTGCTTCCCCGTGCTCCTCGTTTTCATTTATTACCTCCACACTTACTACAGGACAATTATTACACATATCAGCTCCAGCTGAGTTTGATGCTGCCGATGCGGCCCTAGTAATTATTGGTGTCATATTTTTTTTTTGAACTCTACACTTACATAACCTTACAACTGAATGCTACTCAATACTTCGTTTTTCCTTTCAAACGGCACACAGGCCTGCAACATAAAATTAATTACTGTAAACAACCTGATTAAGTAGTAGGCTATCACAAATAACCTGGCAGGAGTGACTATGCCATTATTGCTACCCTCCTGTATTCGGCAATGATATAATTTTCTTAACCTTAGTACCCAAACAAAATGAGAAAAAACAATAGCACACACAAATTAACACACACACTCTGGTCATGGGCCTCCTTTCAATATATTAACACTTTAACTTCATTTATCACAGTTTGGGGTTGGATGGAGCTGACCTGATGTCCTCCTGCTGCTGTTATTCCTTGTCGATTACACGTTAAGTGCTCCCGCGATGCTTGCCGATTTCAAAAGCCGCCATTTCCTTTTGTTGTACTCGTGGTAGAGGTAGGTCGAAAAGTATCAACCTGATACTTTGTCACTGATACGCGCCTGTATCAGGGACGGCTAACGAATACACTTGAAAAGTATCAAGTACTTTAGTATCAGTTCAGAATTCGCCTTTTTATGCTCGTGATGACGGCACGGAGGATGTGTACCTTCTAACTCGTGGTCAGCCGCCGCCGCTTCTCCACTCACCACGCCGACTTCAATTTCTTATCCGTTGCTTAAGTTCCCCGAGTACTGCTATTCCTCAGGTCCCTGTTCGGGCGCCAATTATGTAATGCTTCGGGATCTTTCAAGTCGAGCCTTGGGTTGGTGGAGTTCTTTTTTTATTCTTATTCACCACGGAATACAAACATATTAAGCTTCATCATCACTCCCATCCACCATTGTTATCTCCTTAGAGTAAAAAAAAAAAAAAGAAAAGAAAACACATCTGGCCATACCAACCTTCACAAACTAAATTCTCTACACAAATAAAAATACCTTCCAGGTAAAAATATAACACATCAAAAAACCCTTAGCCCGGGAGTGCAAACACTTTACAATAAAACAAGAGTTCTATAATAAAGATACTTTATTACTTCTCTATATGGCATAATGCTTCTGGAAATAAGCTCCAGAATCAGGTCCCCATTAACATAATATAGTTTATTATACATTCAAAGGAGCTTTTACTATAAATAAAAAAATTTACTAAATAATGCAGAATGTACTAAAGCCCTATAGCAATACCAGCCTCAACTTAAATGTCTTCCTTCAGTTTTCATAGTTACAGTGCTCAGGTGAAAGGGTGAAATAAAACAAGAGTTCTATAATAAAGATACTTTATTACTTCTCTATATGGCATAATGCTTCTGGAAATAAGCTCCAGAATCAGGTCCCCATTAACATAATATAGTTTATTATACATTCAAAGGAGCTTTTACTATAAATAAAAAAATTTACTAAATAATGCAGAATGTACTAAAGCCCTATAGCAATACCAGCCTCAACTTAAGAAGGCACCACGCAATATAAATTCCGTACATTCAAAGCATACCTAAGTAACACATCTTTCATGACAAATACAGAGGTGTTGTGGCCAACAGTAGCCTTGATATATAATTTACCTTAAGAAGTGGATAAAATACCACAAATGATCTGGCCCCCTTGTCATCCAATTAAAAAAATAAAAGTTTAGAGTAACCAAGCTGCAACAAATTGTCTAAGATCTGCACTTCAGCTTGTAACCGCTGCTTTAAGAATTAAATTGATGACCAATGAATTGAAGCCAAATGTATTTTGTAACATACTCCGACCCCTCAACCCATGGAAACAAATATTATCGGAGTTTTGCTCCAATTAATTTCATAACTTGATAAATGCAAAGTTTAATCAATTCCCGCAAAACAATTGCAAGACTTGTTCAACAAACTAAAGTATGCAAGTACCTCAACACCTAAGAAGCCACCATTCCATACAAGTGTCCATAGTTGCCAACCTATTAAGTTACAAATACATTTCACACAGACATACTAAACTCATCTGAGAATTTTAGGTTGAAGTTGTTGGTCTAGTGAGCTATATTGAGTTTAAGCTCTCACAAAAAACTTCAGATTACAAACAATTACAATAATTCTTTGCACAGATGTATTGAGAGTTTAAGAGGTATTAATCTTATTCAAGAGTAAAAACACACTAATGTAAGCTTAAGCTACAGGCTGGATGCTGCACAAATGGAACTACCACTGTCAACACAAATATACACATTTTATATGTATTTGATTATCATTAAGAATATTAAGATTTGACAAAAAGTATAAAAACATTCCTGAAAAGCTTGACAAAATTTTTGGGGAAAAAGGAGTGTGCGAAAACTTATGAATAACCATACTTAGTTTTACTGTAATGATTATAATAATTCTTTCAATTATGTTCTGTTAATATTATATATGTATGTATTATTAATGTAGTTGTATTATTGATACTGAATGTTTTTAAGCAATAACTATTACTCAATTTATTTTGTTTTTAATGTAGATGTCTGTCCTTGTTATAGTCCTCAATCATTGCTATTGTGTTATTGTGTTCAGATGTTATTTGTTCTTTAATTATGTTGCTTATTGTTAGCAACATCTGTATGGGGGTAGTGCCTGCCTGTACGTGTTGCCCATCTGCGGGTGGTGCCGACCAGTATAAGATCCTTCTCTGCAGGAGCCGGCCTGTTGTGTTGTGGAGACTGCCCGCAGGTGGTGCCTAACCTTCATGCAGTACTTGCATTATTTGTTGCCTGTTTGTATTTGTTGTGAACATTCCGAAAGTCTCCGGGCTGTTCATGTACATGTCACAAGCAAATAAATAAAACTCATGCTTTCCATACACTAAATTGTAACTGTGGAAGTGTGTGAAACATTTAGTGTGTCAACTGCTTGTACTCATATCCGAGAGGTTTCAAAAATACAGTATTTACCAGCATATGGTTGCACTTTCTATGTAGATTTTTAGTTTCAAAAAAATATACGTAATTATTGCAGTGAGGTTAAATATGTGCATAAATAACTAACCCATGTTTGTTTTTAGTAAATATAACTACACAAGTTAAGTGTAATTATTTAACCAAAGTATCTCGGCAGTAGTATGAATTTCTGTGAGCAGCAGGGCAGTGTTGTAGGTCTTCCCTACCTTCCGCCATTTTGGGAGAACTGTTTATATTTATCAATCATGCTGTGGCAAGAAATTGCCAAGATATTACAATGCTCAGGTGTAATTCCTGCATTAAAAATTAATTAATGCTATAACTTACAAGGTACTAGCTAAAATTGTAAACAAAAAATGTGTCATGGTTAGAATGGTTAACCAAAAACTTTATATAACCCTTATTTATATGTTGGAAAAACTGTGGCCACAAATTGCTGGTCATATGTTATTTCTAACACTGCCAACAGATGTTGGATGAATTGAAAAATTTCATTGGGTGAAATTAACAGCAAGATTTCAATTGTGAACCGATTTCACACAAGACACGTGCACAAGACCTGCTATGCACTTTCAATTGGGAACCCAGCCTTATGGTGAAAATGTTTGACTTTTTTCCCACATAATTAAAGGTGTAACCCATACGCAGGGGTGACCCTTCTGCCTGGTAAATATGGTAGGTAGTGTTAGTGCAAGTCTTTCCCTTAAAGAGACTAGTATTATTGTCGCTGTTGAAAAAACAGTTTCTGTTCACTCAATTTATTTCCACAGGCTGCAGAAAAGTAAAACTTATTCTATAGATGATTAAATGAAAAAAAAAAGAGATTAAGAAAGTATATACATCAATTAAGTACGCAACACTATTGGCTTTGAATTTTTTGGTTTATCTAAAGAATAGGACAATTCAGGTAGTAAAAGCCTGGTACATTCATTTCTTTTTCTCTCCAATGCACATGCGCTTGTAAAAGCATTCTTTTTTTTTCTCTCTATGCTATAAGAAGCCACTTATTTTGTTAGCCGGTACAGATAATTGCCAGAGCCGTCACAAATTAAAAATCGCTAGGGAGTAGGGGCAAGCATGCAACCTGTCATTGAGTATTATCTACCCGGAGCATGTCAGGATAGCCAAGTTCTTTTATCTCTACGTTTGTGGTCCAAGATTTTACACCAGATCTATACAACTACCTTTATTTTAACCTTGTTTTGAACAAAAAAAATATCACAGCGGCACTGCATTATGTGCTATTTTACAGAAAAAGTGTAAAGCCTCATGATGGTTTTCAGATAGTTCTTATATATTTTTAACAACTCAACTGGTTTCTTTGCCCAGTAAAACTTGAATAGTTGATGATATGGGTGTTAGTTTATGCTTATGGCCCCACTAAAGCAGACTTTTACTGTATACTGTTCTTAAAACATACTTGGAATCTTTGTGGTTTTTGAATTTCCCAAAAGTCAAACTCAAAGAAAATTAGCCTTCAATTCAACTTTGAATTTCAGAATCTTCGCACACCTCTAAGAGTATAAGTTGGCAACTATGTTTGTTTAAGAAAGTACACAGATTACAAAGTTGTAAGTCTTATGTTAACTTATTTGGAATCATCTTGACATCTCAATTTTGAGTACGTTAGAAAAAACTGAAATTTATAAACAAAATTATTTATAATGCAAAATAGTATCATGCATACAATAAATTCTCAAATACAACACTTTGAGAAAACAAAATAGTTTAATTCTGATAAATAATAATTAGGCTAAAAATATTTTAATAGGGCCTGTATTACCATACATTTCTTGCAGATCAAAGATCAAGGAACCATTCACATTCTTAAAATAACAGTTAAATCAGACTAGCAAACTACATCACAAACAATGCAAGCACAGTAAAGATGTTATGTGACTACACAGTAATATGCAATACACAAAACAAACTGCTTTCAAAACACTATTGTTAAACCTGCAAACCTCTCCATAAGAACATAATGCTAGAAATGATCACTAAAGTGAACTGCACATTAAAATTGCTACAGAAAAGTTAGTATGTGTAAATTGCTTCTCCTACATGACCAAACATTCATGTTAGACGTAAACATGTAGTACTTCTATTTACAATCCCAAATCACATTTTAACACACAAATTACAGTGAAATATTACAGCAGGCATCTCCATCACTGCGATGCAAACTCTTAAGGCCCAGTCTCACATGTAAAGTTGGTTATTTCATTTCCATGTCATTACTGTAACTAAGGGATTTTCATTTAGCTCTCTTGAAATTGTGAAAAAAATTTTCACCATATATTTACTAAACATTATTTTCAAAATGTAAAAGATTACTAGTGATCATAATTATCAACACTTGCCTGACTTTTTACCATTATTTATATGTAATATTCAGTAGATATCTGTTGAAAAAATTTCAGACGAAACAAAAAATGTAAGAAAACAACGTGAAACAACCTTAGGCCTGTTCAGCAACCACATTATACAGTACCGGTTCATAAACTATGCAAGGTGCAATAATGCAACTCAAATATTGTTTAATTTTTAACCTCTTTGCATTTTGGCTTACGTTTTCAACTGCTATACTTGAAGGGAAGTGTTTCAAAACTTTTAAAAATACAGACCTTATGTGTATAAAAGCCCACAATGTTCTTTTTATTATACCTATACATCATGTTTACACTTGTTTAACTTTCACGCAGTGAAAGAAAAAACTTTTAAATCAAATTATTGAAAATTTCTTTTGTTTTCATGATAATACGAATCTGCTGTTTTACAATTTTAAGTTATGGGGTTTGTGACATCTTACAACTTGTGCTTTATAAATGACTGTGATTTTTTTGCTTTGGTTGTGATGTTGCATCCCTTGCACAGTTTATAAAAATGACCTTAAGTCACAATTTGTTTTTTTAGAAGGTTGAAAAAAACATTTTTATCACAAACTCTTGGTTAGATAAACTTATATTTTGCTTAGTTAGTAGACTTTGCACAACAAATAAGTTATTTAATGCCATTCATTTCAAATTGGATCAGGTATAGGAAAATTTTCACTAATTTTGTTGTTGACATTGAAAATCAAATATTTTCTGAGGTATTTCATCTTCAATTGCAAATTGCTCTTTTTGAACAAACTGTTGAATATTGCAAATAGCAATTGAAGTACTGTTTCCAGCACAGCCACCAAATATGACCTAACATATCAATACAATTATTATCTACAGATATCAGAAGCTATGTTGGGTCCTGTAACCAACTGAAAAAGCAATTTGGGACATGGAGTATTAAGAAAGAATATAAAAAGTTAAACTTTAGGCTATTATACTTTCTTTTTACTTACAACATAAAAAATTACGAAGTACACCAATTAGGGGTGTGGGTGTGTGAATATTAACACAAATAGCAATAGGCATAGCTTCATTTCACATTAACTTATAATGTTGTTGTAGCTTAATAGCCAATATATTATCATCAACATGTACCAAAATTAAATTTTAGAAGCTCAAATGTAGAAAATAAACAGGATGCAATTTTTTTTTAGTGAATCTTAAAGTTAACACAATACCAGAATCTAGCTATTTTTTTTTTTTAAGAAAAGTCAACTGAAACATTTAAGTACTTATAATTAATTTTTTTAGTGATAACCTTTCATTATGACAATTATGGGGTTTTTAATTGTCACTGCTGTTCAAGGTTAAAATTAAATTACTTGTGCTTATATTGTATATAATTTTTAACCTAAAATTAATTTGGTAAATTAACTATACGACAAAAATTTGTGCGTGATTTGCTAACACAACTTAAAAATGCAAACTGAACCACAGTTTCACAAAATCAACAAAAGCCAGCTACTGTGCTAGGATGCTGGGTATGCCTAACCTATGTTGCTATTTTGTAATCCTAAAATCAGAAAAACAGGAATTAAAATTTTTAAAACAAAATTAATCACCGGGAACTTTTATCAGCAACAAGCAAATGGCAAAACGTAAAACCTGCCACTATGTTCTGAAAACATTCAAGAGGAAGTCTATTTTAAAAAATACTTTTTTTTACACAGTTTTAGAACATGTTTTTGTTACTAAAACTATATCTGCATGGTTACAATTATACGTATTCTATTTTTTTTTAATTAATGTGTTACTAAAAAATAAATGCAACAATCACAAAACAGGCTTAGTTAACCATAAGAAAATGCATCAAATGTGGCCAAACTTCTTATTTAAGGTTTATATGCTTATTTTACCCATTTTATTTTGATCTTAATTTTCCTTTATATCTTAGTACTACAACCAATTGATCATCATCTCTCTGCAAGATACAAAAAGCAATTCACAAAAAAAAAAATATGAAAGCATCAAAATTATTCACATTCAATTAAAAAATTTCACTTCGATTTGACATACCCCTAACAACAATAAACTTTTTACCATAATTTCCACAGTAAAAACAGTAGCTAATGACTAATGAGAGTAGATAAAACATTATTTTTGTCTTTTAAAGTCACTAAAAAAAAATCACAAGATAATGAAAATAAAATGTGCAAAGTTACACAAATTAATTTAAAAATAAAGCAGTCACAGTTAACAAGGAAAATGAAGTGTTTATTGTGATTTGTGTTGTCAATCACAAGATACCTCGATTACAAATTAGGAAACTACCAACACAATTCCGCCTTCTGGCACTATCGGCAGAGCAATCGAGACCTGCACTCACATGTGCTCAAAGAACACTTCAATCCACAAAGGCACACCCTTGTCAGCTGGCTGCTGGCACCATTATCTCTTCCCGCTCGCTACGAGCAAAACCCGGCCAATACACGACGCTTCAATCACAATTACGTATACTCTACTTTCAATACGTACATGCGCCATTCTGAACACATTAGATAGATTTAAAATTTATATATTAAGTATTCATTCTAACTACAGTATTACTTTTGTGAATTTCTAAACTAATGACATGGGATTGGGTGTTTCACGATGGGTAGAGGAAAAATATGATACATACATTGCTACAAAAATAAATCACATACATAAAACTGGATTAATAAAATTAATCCATTTCAAATATTAAGAAGTACATCAGATCAAATACAATAAATACTTATAGCCTATAGGTTAAATTTGTACATCAGTGTGTGTGTATGGCATGCATGAATAATATTCTCTACCTTGGAATACACCTGTAACTTAAATGGAAGTAAAAATTTAATGGGTAAAGAAATGTCACTAACAGACAATGGTTATGCTAACTACTCTGACAAAGTATGTATTCAAATGAAGACTTCTAAGGTAGTTGTGTCTAGAAATTAAATTAGGATTGTGCAAATATTTGATATTGGTATTAATATAAGAATTTCTGGATTTTTTAAAATATTTTGTTACTTTTTTTTTTGAAAGTCATAAATGAACCTTTTTTTTGTCAAATGTTAAAATGTCTTATCAGACATTCACTTCCTTTACGTGATTTTATTGTATTAATTAACACACATTCTTCAGTGATAACTGGACTTTGAATACAAGAAGCCAAGATCACCTTCAATTTAGAATGCCTAAAAAACATAAATTTCTCTTGAATAGAGAGAGACTTTAGACATAAGACGACTTCACTTTGTATCCATTGCCTCCTGGTAGTGTATTGTATTTTTTTTTTTTTTTTTTTTAAAAAACATATGCCAGGATGTTACTGCGAGAGTAATTGCACCACAGAGACTAGACATCTAGTAGTACCTAGTTACCAAGTGTTAACAAGGGATTTTCCACATTGGTTGGTTTAAATATTTTCTTGTGTTGATGAAAGTGACGTGGTGAAACACCTGAAACTGTATTGGAATATAATTTGGTCACGGTGTTGTTATTGAAGAATAAATCAGTTTATAAATTATTTTTTCATTTGATTAGCCACATAAACTATAACTATAAGTCACCTAGAACATAAAAACTTGCTATCTATTTTCTGCAGTGTTACATTTTAAAAGTGGTTTTCACAAACTGTAACCATTTGATTGTTGCTAACTAGTGACATAACATGTTATGAATTGTAAGATGACCTAGAATATAAACCTTTGATTTTAAGATGACCTCGTGTGTAAGACACAATTAACTCGACTGTAAGATGACTATGTATATATATTCAATACCACAAATCTCAAAATTCAAAATATGTATGCTAAACATTAACTGTGGTCAAGATCAAACATTAAAAAAATGTTTGCTTTTCTTTTCAGTCTTGTGAAATTTATTAAGTTTAAAATTTTGGATCTAAATAAAGTTGTAGTATTAATAAAAATTATATTTATTTGGAATTTCATGTTTTTTGTTGTTCATTCCATTATTTGAAACATCAGCTAAGGAATGTAAAATTACTGGCCCATATTTAAGCCAAAATATAATTACTGTACCATAGTTTATGATAACAGGCAAATATCTGGTGATTTTGAGGTTGTGTGTTAGATTAAGCCAATTACCTAGTTTGACAGTGGCATTTATTATAGTGATGGCCCGATATCCAAAAACCTGATACCGATACCGATTCCGATATTTCCAAATTTACCGATCCGATAACCGATACCCGATATTCCGATAATAGGCCTATCTCATTTCTAACACTGATTCTATAAAATTGTGGTTCTGGAGTATTGTTAGAGACAATAATGAAAAATGTTAAATATTAATAAAACATTCATATGTGAATGTATATTATTTTTATTAATTGTAAAATATAGTAAATTCACATTAAATGAAAGCTTATAATGAATTTATCATAATGGCCTACAAATAAGCTCTCTAAATTCAAGGTCTTAAAAATTTAAATAGTTTTTCAAGGCCAGATAAAGCAATATTCTGGTGTAGGTATTACCTAAAGTATGCAAAAAACATATTGTAACTACAAGGAAACAAATTTCAGATTTTTGTGGAGAAATGTTGAGAAATATTGTAGCTGTCCGGTATTAGTCTCTAGTGTATTTGCTTATAATGTATGAATTACAAGCCACTGCATGTACTTAGTCCAGTGTCTCAACTGTAATCTACGAAAAATACCGTCCGAAAAACGGGAAGCCCACAACTCACGCAGTTTCGGTTCCCTGCAAGAATTTCCGAAGATTTCCGAAGTTTATTAACGCCACTTCAGCCGCTAAATCAGAAGTTCAAGCATGTTGTGACTAACCTAACCTAACACATTTTTTTTTTAATTTCAATTTTTGAGAGAAATCCGAAGTTGCACGAACGCGGTAGGGAACCTAAACTACGTGAGTTGTAGGCTACCGCCGAAAAACATCAAACTTTTGTACCCTTTGTAAAATTTCATCACGGTAAACGACATGCTAGAAAGGAAGGTCTTCAAGTAGTAAATTTTGTGACCATTGTTCAAGTGTATCACTCCATTTATTGGTGCGAAAACACGTTAAAAATACGTGAAAAGCAATTTCAATACAACTTTGAAACGTACTGCAGAGTTTATAAAACCACACATCTTTATTTATGTTGTTTTCAATGCACTCAATATAGCCAACATAATACCTTTGCTGCAACTTGCCCTACGTAAACACGTTTCATATTTTAGCTTTTGTAAAAACTTACGTAATGTTTTTGTATAGAACAGCAGTTGGCGATCATGAAACGACACGGAAAGAAAATGTCTGTTATATCAAGCAGCAACTTTATTCTTCTTCATGTTTACGTACGGCTACACCACTTATTAAATTAAATATCGTAATTATTTTCGTTTATGTTTTCAATTTATGTACACATAGTGAACTTCGAAAATTCATCAAGCGAAAACATTTTGCGAATATCTGAAACGAATAAATATGCACTAATGACTGGAATTTGTGTACACATGGAAGAATTGTACCGTCGGGATGCATTGCAGTATCAGAAAGAAGAAATAGGCTTGAAATCTTGAAATTGTTTCTGTGGAAAATATGCTTGGAATTACTAGGTAATATGGTGACGTGAAGAAAGATAAATTACGTCCGCGGAAAATAAGCTTGGAATTACGGTTAAGGTTATGTGAGAAGTATTATTGGCGAGAGCAAACATCGGTTATCAAAATATCGCAAGTATTTACCGATGTCCGATATTGAAAAATGTGCCGATATTACCGATCTCCGATATCGGATATCGAATATCGGGCCATCACTAATTTATTATATTCCGTTCATTTCAATATGTATCTTTCGTCAATTTTATACTACAAATTATTTGAGTTCTGATTAATGTTACTGTTAGTATTTGATCTTGATTAGAAGAAATAAAGATAAGATATAATAGCTGTTATATATTTCTACAAAAGCAATCTGTGGTGCACTATAATTTTCTAGTAAACTTAAATATTATTTGCCAATAAATATTAAAAATATGCAAATCTACAATTATGACTGTTAAGCAGATAAAAAATAATAAAACCATACGTGTAAATGCAGTGGTAAAAAAAAAAAGTGGATTCACAGACAATTACTTAACCTACAAGTCTGATCATTTATACACACATACATTATTATTTTTTTAAAACAACTCAAGCATACACACACACCTGATAACACACAATACTCTACATATTAGGATATTTGGTTGGTTTGTCATTTCATACTTAAATTTTAGCTACATGCAATGACAAGGAACACCTTATGTAATACACACACCAATTCCAAATACTTACAGCAAATGTCATTAAAAAAAAATCCATAAATATTCCATTAGCTTTTAAAATGTATGTACTATGTGATAACTGGGTACATTAGTGATACTAAAGCTGTAAATAAATATTTTATAACTATGTTTAATTAAGTAGCATAATATTAAAAGACGGTAATTCTACAAAAGAGTTCCATTACAGTAAATTCTTCCGCAAATTACATATAAGCATCAAGCTGCAAAGAAAAATATGAATAAATAACAAACCACAGCATTTCTTTGGAATGGCAAATTAAAGGGCAGCTACCACAGCACCAAACAACTAAATATGTTATTAACGTAATACATTAATATTACAAGTGCAAAGCAACACACGACAGTACAATCACCAACTAGTAACTAAAGCACTAAAAAAATACCTATGGTATACTCTCTTATATTTTGGTACTTTCTACATAAATAGACTCTAGGAATAAAACACCAATAGATATCTTCTTTTCTATGTAATGGATGCACATGGCTACCATTACAGAAACATCAAGTTATAACAGATGAAACATCTGATAAGCTTAGTTTGAGTTGAGGGTAAACACATTTCGTTGTTTCTGAATAGGCAAGAAACACATAAATAACAATAAAAAATAACAACTGGTTTAAATATTATAAACAAATATACTTTCAGTCTCATATTAAGTGTGCATTTCTTTGAGGGAATGTACTAGAAACATTGTAAGTACCTAAAATGTGACTTCTGAAGTAAAATTTATGATGTCAATTTAACTATTGAATCCATAGGTTATCATTTCTGACGGTGGCTGTGACCATTGTTTATAAAGGGTCTGACTAAATTAAATAGTAGCACAGGACAAACTGTTCACTTCACTAGACTAGTGGCTCTGAGTGACGTGTTTAAAAGTTGCCATACTCTGCTTAAGTACGGCAGACAATGCAGCAACACCTTCTACTTGCAGTAGCCACACTGTAATAAACCTGATGCATAAAATTCAAGAACCTAATTTTTTGTACAACATAAAATGCATGTAAGCAAAAGAAAAAAATAGATTTATTCAATCTAACATCATTCTATGAATTACAGGAAACTCCAATGAAAAAATATTAAAAATATAAAAGTTAATAGAAAGCAAAAAAAAAAAAGTCCAACTTTTGTTTGATGCAAATTGAAGTACAATCAAGCCGATTCTGGTTACAATCTACTGAAACCAGACAAATTTTTAATATTAAAATCATGCAAAAATTGCATAAAAATTCCCGACATAACAACTTATATTTTTGAGTAAACTCAAGCCAGGCCACGTCTCCCCAATGTAGAGATGTTACTGTTTGATGTGAAGATGTTCTTTGTTATGAAAAGGTTAATGTTTAAAAAAGTGGATGATTTCTGGTGAAAAAAATAATCCAGAAGTGTTGGCATCTGCATAATGATTTGTCAAAATGAATCAAAAACTGAGCCGTGACTCACCACATTTATCGATGCTGCATGCAGTTAATTCTGAGTTTTACTATTTAACGGTAATTGAGGTGTTCTTTATTATCGCAATGTTAATACTTTTTTAAGATAGACATGTTCTGGTAAAAATGATACAGCAAACATGTCTGCATAAATATTCTGCAACATCCAAAAAGCAAAAAACCAATCCTAAACTTGCCACAAAACATTGCACAGTAAGTCCCGAGTTATATTATTTAACGAGTAAATAAAACACTGTTTACTAAATTGATATAACAACATCCAGTTTTGCTCTTGTTAGAATTATATAGAAAAAAGTGAAAAAACAAGAACTGGTAATCGTCACACGATTGACGAAATTCCTAAGTGCTGCTCGACCCATGAGCCTCCCATGCACTCTCTCTCGTTAGCAGTGACTATTCCTCATTTTTTACTGCTGGATGTCAATAAACTGGTTCAATAACAGTTATAGGCAAGGAATGTGCTTACTAGTCCCTTCTGCTGCCAGACTAGTACAGCACCGCTCAGGAGACCAGCAGCAGACAAATATAGCCATGCAACCTCTGGCAGGCTGATGCATCATCATTTTAATAGATTTCGCCTCCAAAGTTTTTTTTCCTCTGTGACTTGGAGTAGCATCTTTGCAAACCATATTTCTTTACTGTCTCACAATTGTGATAAAGCAATTCCTCCAAATTAAATTTTTTTTTTTAATACAATAAAATTTTGACTATTCTTTCAAGTGGTTTTGGAAAGTTTATTGAGGCCTTTATTTTCACCATATCTTAAACTAAGACCTTAATGAAATTATTATGAAACAGAACAACTTTACACGTTTCAAATTTTACGTATTAAAATTACTTCATTTAAAACACTTGAGCTCAAGATTGTAATTAATATATGCATACATATTTTATGAGCAAAACTACTAAATAAATATTATATTCTGAATGTATAAATTAGCTACCAAAAAAATGTGTAAAATAAAAATAAACAAAAGTATGTTTATGTTCTGAGCAGTATCAGAATCGGTATCGGCAATATCAGTACAAATGTATCAGCAATATTCGAGTCACGTCAAAACCATATCGGCTCAGCGCTAAAATAAAGTGAATGGTGACTCTGAAAATAAATGAGAATCTAACTAGGCCCAAAATTGTTTTACACAACCAGTAGAATAATTAACAGTATAAATGCTTGATGATGTACTTAATTTTTTTTCCAACTTTAGAATCCCAGCTACCCAGGAAATAATATTTGCTATAGTGCAATGGTTCAAGAATTAAGGGAAGCGTAAAATTTATGAGAGCTATGGTGGCAAGATATATTATTGGCAATTAAGCCAATGAAAGTGTTAAACCCTTGTACTTAAGCAATAAAATGAATTCCTTTCATTTTACAAACAGCATGACATGACTATATAATGACCCAAATAACATAACTGCACAATGAAAGGATGAAAATAAAAAAATGCTGGAAAAAACTGCAAACCTCTAAGCAGCGATGCAAAAAAAAAAACATCAATATGTGTATGATCATTTAGCATACATACTTGGAATTGAGAGCTTACATGTAACTCAACTGTAACTAATTTAGTAGTAAAAATATAGTGAATTTTTTATTGAGTTACACCTCCAAGAAAATTAGAAAAATCTGTGCCACTGTCTCTTAATAAAACAATAAAAACAACTTTTTTTTAAACCGCCTAAAATCTTTGAAAACAAGTCTGGACTTTAAAATGTTCACCACCTGCATTTTAACTCATACTAAGCCAACAAATGTATAAGCCTTATAATCATCTGTTAACAAGATACAATATAGTAAAAAATAAAACAAGTTATTCAATTTTTTTTAAATCATTGCAGATTTCTAAAACATTTCAGCATCAACCTGGAAAAAAAAACACACAATGTAATGTTTGCAGATAAAATACAAAAAAAAAAAAAAAAAAAAAAACTACTTCCAAGCCTCGATTTAGAAATTTTAATTATAAAACTCGGATATCAACTAGATATGCAAAAAGGAACATTTACTATATTAGGGAATGGTTGAAATATGAAAATGGTGATGTAACACGCATAACGTAACACAAACTATATGTGAAAAAGGTAGACTTACTAAACCAAAACAATCTTAACTGCATTTTCTACAACTGAAAAAAATTAGTTTTTTTTTTAATGAGGATTATATTGATTGATAACAGCAAAAGCATGGGGTTGAACGAAAGACGAGAAGCAGACAAATGCAGAAACACTCACCTAGACATCAGATGGTGGGTCCATGCCACAGATGATGGTCTTCATGACGCTAGCAGCAACCAGAGACGCATAAGGCTGCCACTCCTTGCGCCGGGTGCCATCCTTGTAGTCTGCTATGCCGCGCAAGCACACGAAGCTGTCGCGGCAGTTGCCCATCACAGACTCCACCACGGCATCAAACTCCGAGTCAAACGCCAGAGCTCCGAACTGGTCGGAGAAGCGCTGCCTGAGTTGGTCTTCGCGAGCCACTGCCCTGCCCGACGCTACTGGCGAGAGATGCAGTTTGGGACCTCGTTCCAGCCTGCATGCAACAACACGTGTACATCAGACCTGCCTGAAAGGAACAATAACTGAATGAACGATTGAATGAATGACTGAAGTGACGACGAAAGGTCACCGAGGAGATGAGAAATGAGCATCGGCAGAATGAATTGGTTGGGTGTGCTGGAGTACCCAGAGAACACCCAACATCTGGTTTTCGGAAACGTTCGCCATGTTTCCCAATAAGAAAATTTGGGTTTGATTCGTTAGGAATCAAACCCATATCACCTTGGTGGGAGGTCATTGATCTGACCACCCTAACTAACATGTGATCCCTACTAAAAATTGAGAGCTAAGGCATGCCTTATTTACTGGAATAAACATCACATCACACAAATTTTTATGAAATGTGTGTTGAAAATGCATGGTGCGCAGCTAAAACTAGACAACGCCATTTGGCAACACTGCACAACCAAATTTCATCAAACTCCAAAGTTGGTTAACTTGCTTTAATGGACAACGAATACCTTGCACGTAGTTTGTTTGTTTTTCTGTGAGAAAGACATGCAATTTTCACCAAAGGTTTGCAGTTTACATTTCTCTACAGTTGCTAAAAAAAACCTAAAATGATTAAAAATGCTCAGGAAATAGGAATACATTCTGATACATTCTGCAAGAAGAAAATAATGTTGTCTCAGAAAGTCGCATACATGACTGGATGGGAATAAAAGATCTGTTTTTGAGTGATGGTGATATTGAAATAAAATACAAATTTTATTTTAAAGATGGAATTTTCTGCATGTGCTTCTTCAGCAATTTCCCAATTTATTTGATTTATAAAATTTTTAAACTAGTATTCGTGGCTAAGATGTCAATGATGCTTCACTGCAGTAAACAAAACAGCTGACCAATATAATTAGAGATGTGTATTTGCATAAAGATTTTTACTAGAAATATTAATACATTTAATAGTACGTATTCCTTTGGCAAGAATCGAGATCTGAAAAAAATTAACTGGCAGACGTCAGCACTGGTACCAAGAATGCTATTATTTTAAAAGAAAATCTTAAAAGTAATTTATATTAATAGAAAATGGAAATATAGTTAAAACTTCTGTTTTTAAAATTTTAGTGCAAGGCTTATCCTGTACAACCATTTTTGTCGTTATGGTTGTAAATACATATTAGGAGTGCAAGGTTTATTCAAGGATGCAACTTATTCTGGTTAACATAGTAATTAATTTTATAATCAGAGTACAAAAGCATGATTGCAGGTTCCTTCATATTCTTGACTTTTCACTTTGGCATAAAAAAAAGAAAGGAAAAAGACAGTAAAAAAAAGTGTAGCTATTTGAGGTCCAAAGCTTCAGTAGCACCTTGAAATGACTGGTAACCTAGAACATTGCTACCTATTCCAGCGAAGAAGCTGCCCGAGAAATAGAGAGGGTGAGCCATGTCCATGACAGTCATGCTGAAAGGGTGGTAGTGGATCACATGATAGCCTGTTCGACAGTCTGTGTGCTGCCCCCGCTCCTGGCAGCATCCTCTCCACATTACTGCAAAGTTGTCTACGTTCCGGGATACTCAAAATTTGCACAAAAATAAAAAAAAAGTTAAGATGCCTGCCTAGTCAGGGGTGTAATTATGTTATGGCCAGTTACACCATAAGAGTTCAGGCGTGATCTCAAGTCATTAGATGGTCTGATCATCGTTCAACCACATTTTCTGATGCACCATTGCATTGTGAGCGCTGAACAAAGATCATCGGGAAGTTCGATGTGAACCGACACTTGATTCGGTTCATAGCAACGATCTTGGATCGACAATACGCCAGCAGATATGGCTAGCATTTTCATGGACTTTATGCATGTAAATTTAATCAGCCGTAAATATTATAGTATTATTTTAAAAAAATTGCAGATCATGAATAACACACGTATCAAAAAATTTTCTTGTTCTATTGGTACAACCTTTTCTCACGTGAAATCTATACTTTGAATTTATGAAAAGTTTGTAATTTTAGTTTAATGTTTAAATATTTTATTTTGCAAGATTACTTTCCACATTAAATACCTTAAAACTTTTTTTTGGACAAAACCTATTCATATTTATGTTTCTTTAATACTAACTTAAAATTTAAAAGATAAGGCAGCGACTACATATATGTGCTGCTATCTTATGGCTATTGTATAAACATTCGCTCACCGTCTCATAACTAATTGTAGCGACCCGTTATCATTCCAGCCCACCAACAGAAATGCACCCTTACATTTCTTTAACACTGCTGCTACCTGTTGTCAAAGATAGGAAATGTTTGAACAATAGCTAATGCAAGCTAAGATCTTATAGTCCCAGTACGTGTTCGTGCAACATCTAGAAGAATGATCCATAGATCATTCTTGGGCTAAGATCATTGGATCGCGAAAATGAAGGGCAGAACAGTGCAACTGGCCATTAGTGAGGCAGGAAGATAAGTGTGATGTTCGCTGGTGCTTCTGGCCTGGTATTGCCTCCAAGCCCAAGGCTCTAAACTAGCGTGCAGTATTCTCATCGCGCATAGGGTAACTACGAGGTTTGAGTGGCAACTATAACTTTATATCGTGGAGAAATGAAGATGAATATGAAATGCTAATCCCTTGAGTGCTTTCAAGAATCTGCACATGTGTTTAATGCCTAAAAATGAATATGGAAAAAACATTTTTTTTTTCCCATTTTTAAAAACAAAGTTTAAGAACCAAAAATGGAAACAGAACTACTCATACACCCTCAGCATACTCTTAAATGCTCTGTTCTCTTGAGCAATTTGAAAATCAGGTTTTAATTTCTGTAGCTCTGCACACCGTATGAGTGCCCAGGTACGAAGGATGCACATCCCCCAAGACGGCACTAAAACGAAGGACGCAAGCAACGCTCACCTACTGGGCGCGCCATCCAGTGGGGCGGGATGAGCGACCTCGATCAAGTCCCTGTTCCCTATGCTCATGTAGAGCTTGTCGGTTTCCGGAGGCGGCTGGCTGAAGTCCTGCTCCGAGTCCGCTCTCAGGGACTCCTGGCCCTCCTGCAGGTACTTCATCCACGGCCCTGAGCAATCCTCAAGCTCAACCTGCACATCATTACACACGAAAACTAACCATAAGTAACAAGTACAACTTCCAAATAAACAAAACTTATGATTACTGGTTAGTTGTCTGTGATTTACACACATAGTTATTCCATGGATTATAAGCTGCACCGTGACAGCTGGATCTAAACTTTGCAAACGCTTGGCACCAGCCATGTTAAATTTTAAGTTTTAATGTGTAACATCTTAGCTCTTGGTATACAGCATTTAGTAGGAGTAATTCTGTGAATGCGAAGGAAATGTGTAACACAAAGTAGCCGTTGACGGTGCTGCCATCTATGGCGGATGGCACAAACCATAATTCACAATTACAAAGGGAAACATTGTTAAATTAATTTTAACAAGATGGGCAGTAGCTTAGTAAAATCAGGACCAAAGCCGGGGTTTAATATTTTTTTAAGTCTTTTTCGTTATTATCAGAGCCATTTCATAATAGTTTAAAATTTCTGTGTGCTAATCAAATGTTTCAATAGTCGACGTAGCAAACGTGCTGCTCTCTGCGCGTCATGGTTGGAAGCAACTTTTAAGATTCCGGCAGCAAATTCTAGCAGCAGGTTCGGAAAGTACATGATTGTACTTGAAAAAAACCTTTTGCGTATATTTATCATACTCAGAATTATTTTTAAAGAATTCAACATTAAAATTTGTGTCAGAGGCTCGAGTTTCATATTATGTATAAGCAGAGCTGGGTCGAAACCGATTTTCAATAGATTAATAAGCTGATATTGCCATCGTACCAATCGTTGCGATCAAAATCATTGATATCTCATGATCAATCTCACTGATATTTCATGCCGATCAGCTACTGTATTTATTCGCAGACTGGCAACCCCTGCGTTATAGTTTTGGAAACCCCTGCATATGGGCTACATTTATAGTTTTGGAAATAAAAAGCTAACATATTCACAATGGTCACCCTCGAATGGGTAGCAATATATATCTGTCTTCAGTAGAGTTTCATAGATACAAGAAGTTTTCATATTCTGTGTCTCAACTTATCGGCGCATAAGAAATACAGCTGTGTGTTCCTCAGTCCTATGTCTGTTGGTATACGAAAAACTCAAGAAGTATGTTATGTCAAATATTTATAAGGAAACAAATATTTGTTATTTCGAAGTATTAGTATTCGAGGTTGAATTGAATATGAATAATTTATTATTCATATTTCTATTCGAAAATTTTAATATTCGCACAGCCCTAACAAAGATACATTTTTTAAAATGTAACTACAGAAATTGAATAGTATGTTTTGCCCAAATGTGCAAAAACAGAAAATGAACTTCTACAGTATCACCATGATTCAATAAGTCAAACAAAAAATGAGAATTATGTACTTTCTTTTAAAGGTTTTTGCAATAGGAAAGATTGATTAAAATTTTATTTTTGGATATACACCAATGCTACCAGTAATGACAATGTCCGAAAATATATTTAAAATTACGAATAGGATCCTAACTTCTTTCTTATAGCAAATGGTGACAAAGTTTTAAACAAAACATAATATGCTTGTATAGTGAAACTAACTAATGACTTCAAAATGCTACATATTGAAAAATTAACCTTGTGCAAAAGAAAAAGTGAAATCTATTAAGGTTTCTGAAACATTATATTTCCCTAGTACTATGTTCCAGGTTTAAACTTTCGCTTCCTACCAATAACTAGTTGAACAATTTGTAGCACCTATGTTTCTTTCACAATCACTCTAAATGTATTTTAGTAGTAAAGTGTATATAGAATATAGTTCATCCACATTACGTATCAGTAAAATTTAAATTCACATTATAATCAAATTGCATTAAAGTGGAGGTCCTTACAGAGTAAATAAGATTTGTATTTGGGAAACAAATTTCACAATTCAGCAGAGCTATAGGCCAAAAACCGAAAACAAATTAAATTTTATTTTTTCTAGAAATAGAACATTTTTCTAGTGATTGGACAATTCCTCTTATTTTCAGTAATTCTCTAATTTACTTTTTAGCACAGTACAACATACATTCAAAGTTAAAACCTTTATTATGTTATGAACTGTATATAGGTTCTTGAAGTAAAAAAAGACAAACTTAATACCTGAGATTTTATTTTAGCTGCTATTTCTTGCAAACATGGATTAACTGGACTGTATGCCTTGGTTTCAAACTTAAAACTCCCATCATCTGACTCCTTTGTATTTTCACAGTAGATGTAAACATACCTGTTGAAAAAATCCAGAACATATAAACTTCACATTCTATTAACTATTTAGCTATACACTGTGTAGTTCAAAAGTAAGCGAGGCTTCATTTGCTTACAAAAAACATCTGAAAAGGATGCATGTGCATTTTGAGTGGAATGCTTACGATTTTATTCATAAAAACACAATATTTACGTAAAACATCACAAAAACTTGACTTCTAATGTAATTTTACACATTGAAAAAGTTTCCTTAGTTGATAAATCCAAATCTTTAATTTTATTTTGAAAATGGTTTCAATGGTGTTTTAATTATAGAACAAGATAAATAGCACACTTCATTTTTGCTTGCATACAATTTAAAATTCTGTCTGTGTAATGATAATGATATTGATAAAATTTATAGTATGCATAAAGATATAAAGCTTGAACTATGGATGCATTACTATTACTAACTATGTAGTAACTGCACTTTGTTCAGGACCAAGTGTCCTTTTTTGACAGTTGCTGCAAGGAACATTCAAGCTTTGACAGATAAATATCCTTTTAAAATTAACAAAATAATAACTGATACATAATTAACTAGTTTGTTAGTACTACATGAATCTATGTTTGTTTTGTTTAATATGTCACAATATTCAGCCTTCAAAGTCTGAAAGTTTGCTGAAGCACCTGTCAAAGAAAAACCACCTTGTCTAATATTAAATGTGATGTTTACAATTTAAATAATCCCAAAGGATGGCATAAAACTATTCTATAAAAAACTTATTTTAATCAAGCTTTGGGATCCATCATTAATCTAAAACTATTCCTAGTTAGAATGGATGGTACATACTTAAAAAAACATCAAAGTAATGGGGAAAAAAAATTTTATTTTAAAGGATATTGAAATAATTATAAATGATGTTTAAAAAAAATTACAGTGAATTATTTGTTTTAAAATAAGTTCATAAGCACAATCTAAATAACAACCAAATTTCTATCACAATGCTAATAATTTATAAATATATATGTGAACAGCTATTTTTCACTTAAATTTTAATATTAAAAATTTATTTGAAAACTCTACATCATATTTTTGAGCCTGTTAACTAGGTAAAATACAATCCATCAGTAAATAATTTAAAACCACAAGGGGGCAACTAGGTACTAAACTATATTTATTATTAGGCACAGAAAAAAAAAACATTCATGCTATACATACTTGTGTCCATTAACTGGATAGGACACAACCACGTCACCCAGTCGCACGTGTTTATTGTAGTCTGTGAAGTGAGGCACACCTCCCCCCACGCCCACCAAGAACACATAGTCCACCTTCTGGAATGTTCCTGCAAATTTATCAAAATACTAAACATGGGCCAATAAAATCCTCAAATACCATAAATCCTTAGTATTCAAACATTTGAAGAAAAATATATGGGGAAATAAAGTACGTAAATTAAAATAATAAAAAAAAAACCTTTTGGCACAGCCTACAGACGTGGCTAGATTTCGTACCTATTTCTTCTGGAAACATTCTGGAAACTTCTATAAACTTCTGGAACCACTTAATGTACATTACTTCCCATATGTTGTCCAATATTCTAAAATAACTGATAAAACATTTTCTCATATTCCACGCATTGAAAATATATCAAAAGTTTTTAACTCAATGCATTGAGCACTAAACAGATTACGGCAAATTTCATATTATGCCTATTAAGGTAGTTATGAATTTGTTTACTATAATACTATAAAACACTATTTTTCATCCCTCGCACTAATCCATAGTTATATAAATTTGCTTTGGACCAAGGTTTAAGATAATATTAAGACGGTTTAAAATATATTCCAATAAATTTGATAAGTTCTTTTTTAAATTAAAACCCCTGTTTTTACAATAGTTTGTTTCATGAAAAATTGTTTCAGCCAATAGTTTTAGTAAATGTTTAAAATTTTTACAATAAATTGAAACAGTTTTGATAGTACATATACCTACTAAACAAGTTAAGATTTTTTTTTTTTCAGCCCTTGTTATTTCCACCCCTTGCAGTAATAGCTGGTTGTATACAAAATTATTTCACATTAAAGTTGCAAATATTATTTTTAACATTCTACTATAAGTAAAAATTGAATAAACATTTTTAATAGTTTGCATGGTACAGAAATTAGGTTTTTTTAATCCTTTATTTTTTTTCAACCCCTTGTAGTAATGGTTCGTCTTACCAAAAATGGTTTGTGACCAATTGTTTAGATAATTTTTAGAAGAATCACAATTCATTATTAAAGATTTTACAGGTTACCTAGTAAGGGAGTTAGGAATTTTTTTTAAACCCCTGTTTATTTCACCCTTAGCAGCAATGGCTGGTTGTATCAAAAACTATTTCAGACGAACATTTTAGTTAATATTTATAAGATTTACAGTTTGAACAGATGATAGTGTATTTACTATGGGAATAATTGTTTTATCTTTCAACCCCTGTTACTTTCCACCCCTTGCAGTAATGGTTGGTAGTATAAAAAATTATTTCACACTAAAGTTGTAAATAATATTTTGAGGTTTCACAAAAAATAATGAATTTAATAGTGTATACATGGTATGAAAATTATGTTTTAAATTTTACCCCCTTCATTTTAACTCCCTGTAGCAATGGTTCATCTGATCAAAAATTGTTCCAGACAAAAGTTTTAGATAAAAACTATAATATTTACAAACAATTTGAATGGATTAGACTGTGTGCCTACTAAGGGAGTTATGATTTTTTTTGTCCTCCAACCCTTATTTTTTCCACCCCTTGCAGTTTTGGTTGGTTGTTTCAAAAATATATTTAGGTAAAAGTTTTTTTGTATTATTCCTACACATTATAATACGTTCAAACTGATGAGATATCTGTAATATTATGGGAGTTATAACAATATTTTGGTTTTTTAAAAAACATTCCTCATTTCTACCATTTTCATCAGATTTTGCCCATTAACGAACTTGACTGAGATTTGTCTTTACTGTATTTTATGAATTAGTATGGATGTGATTTGTGCAAAATTATGGCAGTTATCGTGTCAGTAAAAAATATGTGATAACTTTTAAGTTGACAATGGTTTTTGGATCTATAGACCATGAAATACTATATACTACTTGAGCACTAGTAGGGATTCTGTTGTGTTTGTTTATTTTGGAGTACTTATGTCATGAGAACTTTGAAAAAGGTTAATAACTGTCTACAAGACTTGACTTGCACTCTGCAAACAAACTTTCACCTGTTGAGTCATTTAGTATTTGCAATACAACATTAAAGAATAACAATTAAATAACATTACCTACATGCAAGGTCATGAAAAGAAATACACAAACAAATACTTAAACAAAAAGCATCGCTTAAGTTCATATTTGGTTTCATGTTAGTGTCCGAAACAAGCAATTCGTGAAAGTATAAGCAAAGGCCAGAAATAGCTGAAGGGTAGAAAATTAGTGAACAAACATACGGACCAATGAGACTCAGGCAATAAGATGATAGTTGGCATGCTTACCCAAAAGTCTTGTAGTAGTGTTCCCTGCTGCAGTCATGGCTTCTCGTGTGTGTCCCACAGTTGGCAACTTTGTGCAGACAATTCGGTGAGCACCAATGTTGCCTAGTGTATAAACATTTGATTCCCCTGAAATCATAATTTTCCAGTTAAATCCGCTGTTTTAGAAACTAAAGAATTTGCACTATGACTGCATTTATTATAATGCCATTGTTTTTATCAATTAAAAATATCAACAAAGCACTAGTACACTATATTGATTTTTATCAAACCAAGTACTGTAATTTGAAAGCATCATGAAGATTTCAGATTTGATAATATAAATGGCTAAATTGATAATATTGCATTTTTTATATTGACGTCGACCGGGGCTACGCCCTCCCTAAGCCCGATGTGCCTCACACCGCCGCCACCCCTCTCCTCCCACCACCACCCTCTATTCAAACCTCCCGCCCCAGGCGTGTGTGTGTGTGTGTTGGGCGCCCGGCAAGAGGCGGTGCTAGAGTCGGTGCGACGACCCCTTTCTTTTATTAAAATAAACATAATGTATAAACCTTTTTATGTAATAAAAAATCCCTAATTGTCACGCCTCAAGTTTTAGTAAGTAAGGACGGCGCAGCGCCCCAAGCGGACATCCGCAGAACTACCCGCCCATAGTTTTTAAACTTTAATAAGAAATAACACCATAACTAAAGGTTGTTAATTATAAATAAGTGTACTTAAATTATGTTTGTTTTTTAAATAATATTTGTTTGATTAAGTATGTTACCGGACGGCTGCCCGGTAACAAAGCGGGAACTTAACCCTTCCCGGCGGCCATGATGCTCTGGTCTCGGCAGTCTGTTTCCGTTCGCCGCCTGGAGTAGGAGCGGCCCGCGCACCTCGTCGACTTCATCTCTATTGTTCACTGATCCATTAGTTTCCGTCGAATCTTTAACTAAAACTAAAACCTTCTAACTTCTTCGAGGCCTGCTCCAGGTGGTAGACTCTTTCGCCTAAATATTTGTTTTCCGTTTACGGATATTTCGTACGCGTAATACGTGATTGACTCTCGAGGCCAGGCCACGCGGTGACCGGGTCAGCCTATAAACTGGTTATCACCCGCAACGGTTATTTAGTACTTTACGTAAAACTCTTTTACCATTATTGTAACGTGCCTTGTAATAATTCGCCTGTGCAAGTTCGCTGGTAATAAAATAACTAGCTCAGAATATGTGGTTCAGTGGTCACGTGTATAATTCCCTGAGTTCCGAGGCGTGTGGGACGCCTCAAGAGCCCACGAACACGACGCACGAGGGGGGAGATTAGCCTAGCCCCACACGGGTCACGTCACGGCCCTGAGCCGAGAGTTTGTAGCCAGGTCCACGTGCCCTTCCACGTGGTGGCTCCCAAATTACTCCTTTTCGTCCATCCGAAAAAACCCCCGTACGACAATATGTTCCCATTTTTTTTATGAAATTGTTAACGGAACCAAAAAGAATTTAATATAGTGAAAGGGTTTTAATCCGGCATTCAATGGTTTGGTTTTTTATAGTCCGGCACCAATCGAGCTGCTTGTGTTAAGATTTTTTTCCGATGATTCCGGCTTTTGACCTCAGCAGCCAGACATTACTGCGCTGCCTGTAATTTTAGTGCGCTCCAAGTTTATCTTTACTGTCGGTTATCATTTCAGTAAAGTGCTTCCTATTTTCTAGCAGGTACATTTACATAATGATTTTTTTTAAGAATACCAACATTCATCTGTTTAGAAAAACTTATTAAAACTGTTTTAAATACCATATCATTGTATATTAATTTTTCTTTGGTATTTAAGTCAAAACTACATTGATGTTTCGTAATCCGGTAAAATCACTAATCACATTATTTAAGCCAATCATACTAATAAATACTAGCTACAGTACAGTTTTAAAAGGTAAACATATTAATATTATGCTAAATAAATTCCCTCCTATATTCTAGATTTATTTCACTTATTTAAAAATAATTTGAGTGCTGCAGAATTTAACTAAATAACCCAACAATAATAAGAAGGAAATTATTTACAATTTTTTAGAGCAAGTCAACTATTAGGTATGTTATTAAAATATTTACATATTATATTTATTGTTAAATATGTTTAAATAACATTATTCACAGGTAAATAAATGTTTTCTTTCGGTTAACAATGAATTATGATTTTAAAATAAACACATCTAACCAACTTTTAAATATTTATTACATGTCAAGTAAAGTGAATATTGGCAACAAAATTACTTTCATACACTATCATATATTTATTTGTAGACAATAGTTTAAGCATGCATATATACACATATTGCTTAGAACGCAGACAGGACCGTGATGCGTGCCAGGTTTGGCCACTGATGTCACGCGCAGTCCATTGACGTAAGGCATGCCACGCGTGCCTGGCCGGATTACAAGGGTCCTCGCCAGGGGCGTAGCCAGGGGGGGGTTTTAGGGGTTCGAACCCCCCCCTTAGCACCAAATCTTTAATTAATTTCTTACTCATCACTCAAACAAATTTCATATTAAAATTAATAAAATTTTTACCATTACAATATTTAAATTTAAGCACCGAAAACTGCTAAAATAGCACTATTTTACACCTTAAAATCCAAATTTTTCCGGGGGAGGACCCCCGGACCCCCCGCTTTAATACAGGGGGAGGGGGGCCATGCTTCTTAACACCCCCCATACGCAAATCCTGGCTACGCCACTGGTCCTCGCTACCCCTACCCCTCCGCTCCCCGCCCATTGTCACGCCTCGGGCTATTGTCACCTTTAGCGGCCTGGGAATCCCGGGCTTACAGAGGCCGCCGCGAGGAGTGGGGTGAATAAGCGTCGCTATTCTGCGTGTTTCAGGCGTCGGGTCGGCCCGGAGTGACGCGACACGTCACAGCCGCTCTCGTCTTTTCGAGAAGGACGCCACGGGTATATAAGCGACGATGCTAGCCTCCCCAAGAGTTCTGCGAGTGCAAGAAAGCGCATCATCGACGAAGAGGGTGAGAGACCCCTCGAGAGCGGCGCGACGGGACCGTGAGAGTGTGACTGAGTGGCGCTAGGCTGTGTGTGTGTGGACAGGCGCGAGGTAAGGGGCGAATCACTGTCGAGCCCAGCTCCAGTGAGGAGGGCGAACTGCGGAACTTGTCAAGACATTGAGTGACCTGCGAATAAACATTTTTAAGTACAAGTGAATGGTGATCAGACTTTTTTTTTTAAGTACAATTATTTATTAGTAATTTAAATACTAGCAATTAACAGAACTGTAATAAAACTTAATCTGGCTATCCCTTACAAACCCAGTCCCCCCCCCCCCCCCCCAATTATACTCGTAAAAATATGTCTCAGAACTTAACACCAGGGAAGAAAATTTGAAAGGCCAATTAATTATAGTTCTGAATTAAAAAAAAAAATTTAAAAGCTTCAACCTTTTTGATTTATAGACTTTTTTGAAAAGTTTTAAATCCCCACCCTGCACCAATTTATTAGAAACTGTGACTATACATTTTTTTTATGCAATCCTAAGTAACCCTACTAATTGATAAAAATTCAAATAACATGCTATACATTGTGGGGAAAAAATCTAGGCAATACTTATATGACAAAAAAGTTTAATCAGGTAACCTATTCATCTAAGCCAGGTATAAAGCATAAAAATAAAACTAGGTCAACTATAAAACTTTTTGCTTACATTTATGATAAATTACCAGAATGCATGCAGTATTAGAAATGAAATGAAACAAAATATTTTT
This sequence comes from Bacillus rossius redtenbacheri, assembly GCF_032445375.1. Taxonomy (NCBI): domain Eukaryota; kingdom Metazoa; phylum Arthropoda; class Insecta; order Phasmatodea; family Bacillidae; genus Bacillus; species Bacillus rossius. The sequence goes on from NC_086334.1 coordinate 46,078,245, forward strand.
TATAATAATATCATTTTTCAACAAATTCACGCATTGGAGTAACCTCCCCTAAAATGATTTTACCTAATAAGATGCAATAAATTCACATATAAAATCTAGTATATAAATGTTAAAAATGATGTATTACAAGGAAAGAGTTGAAACTGTAGTACAGTAGCACATCCAGCTTGCATAATTAATCATTAAAATTAATCTCCTGAATGTTTCATTTATCATGCAACAACGTTATTTTCAACCTATGTGGAACATTTTCAATTATATATTTTACACCACAGTTGTTATGTACAGAACACACCCACGAGAAAAAAGCAGCTAACTGTGGACGCCACAAACGGAAAACCCACCTAAGGCAGTCGCTTCCCCTTAGCCAATCGCAACAACCACCACCACTGCCACAAATACATATGAACACATAGACCTTTTATTACAGCTTTTACAATTTTTAAATGACGACCAATAAATAATGTTAAAAATATCCACAGTATTATTTATAACAATTTATTATAACTTTTTGAAATCAGAAACTATTTTGGAACCAATAAAAACACACACTGCACTCACTAAAATGGTTTACATTTTAAATGTGAAAACCAAATAAGTACAAATATATTTGGTTCAATCAGAAATGTCACAAGAGGTAAGATGGTTGAATAACCTATTCTTCCTTCCAGCCTAAATTTTTTTTTTATACTGTGTAAGTACGTAGATCATGTAGCAGTGTTCTGCAACTTGCACACATTTTGAAATTATAATAATCTGCAGGAATTCAAAGCACAAGCACCTTAGGAGGATGTCAAATAAAATATTATTTTTCTTCTAATATGTCATGTTTTAGCACATGATTTTAAATAAATTCATTTTATAATCATATTTAATTGTTTATAAAGGGCTTCTTATACGAAACAAGTCCTTATTTAATGGTTGTAGTGAGCTTCAAGGCAATCATGTGGTATACAGTTTCGGACTAACCATTCGTATTTAGCCTTCTTCTGAAACTCTTTAGTTTTAGTACATCATTTATTAAATCAATAAAAATTAGATTTTCCCAAAACACTGAAAAACTCAATTCTGTACGGTTTTAGGAAAAACTAATTTTTATTGATTTAATAAATGATGTACTAAGACAAAGGCTACATATAAACGGTTATTCCAATACAGTAAATAACATGATTGCAAACTTTCAGTACACCCTAGGATAACATTAAAATTTTCCTTTAATTTCATAAAAAACCTTTGAATAAGGACTTAGTATGAAAAACCTCTTATGAACAATAAAATATTATTATTTAGGGAATTCATTTGTAATAAAGTGCAAAAACACAAAATATTAAAAGTAAAATAATCTAGGATACTACCTCCTTAAGGCTAGTCTTCACCGCCATGTTGGGTTATTGATTTTACGCGTCATTTTTATTATTTCATTGCAATTCGTACAGAGGTTTCACTGTACAAGCATTGCACCAAATATATTCTATATGTTATCTGGCATTTGTAAAAAGTCAGGTAAATATTAAGTAATGAAAATTTTTGCCTGAATGATTGTATTATTGTCATTCGCAAGAAGTTACTTTTCTGAGATCCCAAAGTGAGACACTGCACAAAATGTTAGTTTTATAGTCCAATTTTTCAAAAATTTCTTCAAAAAATATATGGAATTGGCCAAAAAAAAAAAAACTATATGGCTGGTACTACAGTGATACTGTTTGTGCAATATGGTTTAATAACCATGCACCTGATATAAAGATAGAACTCATAAAATACATCGCAGTCAAAAATATCTTTAAAAAAAAAATTGGTCTTAGTCTGATTTTTCTTTGTAAAGAACCCTACTGGCTTCACATAAGTAGAACACCTGTGTAACTGTGTTTGAAACTAAATTTATGAACACTGCTGCGTGCCAGTGTATGGTGCAACCCTCTTGCCATTGGAGGGATTGTGAAAATAGCAAAACACATGCAGACACATTTCCAAGTGTAAGTAACTGAACCAGGGCACTGTTTGTGACATGCATTACATCATTACTAAAATAATGAGCTACATACAACCCATGAAATCATGTACTGTTGCTAAGTTATGAAACTGTTGTTCATATTATCATTATACCAAGCAACCAAGAAGATGACTGGCCATAAAGCTTATGATAAAGGGGTAAATCGTACCTTAGTAAATTGCCAATAAAAAAATCTTACCACGCCTTTGTTCGCTAGAATCCTGCAACGTGTGTATTATTACAAGACATTTCCTTACCAATATAAAAAAAATATTAAGGTTTTCGCATACGTAAGAGGTGTTTTTTATGTTAGTGAGGCACACGATAAAGTGTGACGCTCACTGGTGCTTCTCACGCGGTATCACCTCTAGCACAAAGCTCTGGAATGGCGTGCAAGTCTTTACGTCGTGCATTGGGCAACTGTGAGACTTTAAAGGCGATGCTAACATTTTATACCAAGAAATGGATACAAAAGTGTGTAGCAAGTTCCTGTGGTGCTTTCAAGAATTTGTGCAGAGAGTTTCATAAATCATAACAAAAAATTATTTTGAAAATATCCATTGGAGCCACTTTCACTCAACAACAAATACAGTTCAAAAATATACTCCAAAACAAAACTACCTTCCCGACTTTAAGATTTTTTCAATGCTTTTCATAAAATACGCCTCTCAGATATCTTGAGCAGTTTTTAAATTGGGTAGGTTGTTCAGAAGCTCTGCACAGGTAGTCACCATTTTAGAAGAGGCACACCTGTATCAGGGGCCTGTGGTACAAATGTGGAATACCAGGTAAAATGTACCACCCGCCAGGGCAGCAGGCCACAGATCCTAAACTAGCTACGTTTCACTTCCAGCTCGACGGTACTGTAATCACACGTTCAAGAGTCGACTGTTTATCGGCTTCTAAATGTGCAGTGTGCTGTAATTAAAAAGCTTTCTTTGAAACACCTCAGTTCCCCCATCAAAAAATTAATACAAGGTACACTCACTTCATTGTAAAACAAACAAAAAAAATATTCAAGCTATTCATAAATTAAATAACACAATGACCAAAAAACTAAATGTATCAAAATATTGTTTATTATTTTATCACACAATGGCTATTTAGTATTTGCAAACAATTTACACATTTCCTTACGAACTGGTGCCAAGCTTGATTTCAACTGCAGATTAATGATTTCCAAAGGAACTTTAAGCTATTTAACGGTGCATAAACCCAGCTTGTGCAGCTGTACATGTTCACAGTGTACGAAACATACACAAAACAAAACAAAAGCCACAAGCTTGTTCTCCCAGGCTGCAAAACACCAATGCACTATTCTTTCATATTACCTTACCAAATCGATTCTTTTGAACAACCCTTCCGTTTTCGTGAGAAATGCCAGACGAACCTGTGTTTAAGAAAACATTTATTACATCACTAGTTCATGATTATCAACATAAAAGAAAAAGCTATTGAGGGGAAAAGTAACAGCATCTGTAGAGTTTTAGACTCACCAGTAACTGTTAATTAAATCATTTAACCAGTACAGTAAAATTATACTGTGCATACATGTAAGTAATTTATGGAGACAAAACTCCAATATCCATAACTTTGTTCTGACTACAGATAATGGCGAGAATACTATTTTAAAAAACACAAACATTTACATTTTATGTGGTTTCACACCAAACAAATTCAAGACAGCATGAATAGAAGAGTTAAGTATTTCTTATTTTACATGACATAGAAGGATAAATTACTAGATTGGAATCTTTTCGTCCTTCACTATATGTGCATCTAAACTGACTGAGAATGATAATATGCCAACCAATTCATAACTTTGAAATGATCAAACATATACCATATTTTAAAAAAATACTACTCTTACAATATACCCTATCATAGATTATACAAGAATAACAAATACATAACCATTTGTAAACTGTAAATACAAGTATACTGTATGTAATATGTACACATATGTTTGGGCTTGACTTCATTTTTAAAATTTTGTAATGGTAAAATTTTAACTTTTATACCTGTTAAAAACTGTTTGAAAGATATTGTGAGAACACACTTCACTCTTTGCTGTCAACATTAACTGACAGCCTGTTCTTGCTGTTTACCACACCACAGCATAGATTACATTCATATCTCTATATTTCTTAGGGGCATCCTCTTCATCACAACTAAGTATTTCCTAAAATTAAGGCAATCAGTTTGTAGCTTACTACTTCCAGGTAGGATCGAAATAGTCCCGACACAGTAAACATCAACACTGTGAAAATGTAGTGGCAAACAGCATTTATGGAAACCAAACATCCAATTTCCTTCTAGTGAGCTAGAGACTTTTACGTCAAGGTTCATCGCGGGGGGCCAGCAGTTGCCAGCCAGCCCCGACAAACCAATCACGGCAGAAGGGCACAGCAAGAGTCGTCAGTTCTAGCGCAGCTACTCCAACACACACAAACGCTAAGAAGCTCAGCCTCACAAGCGGAAGAGGCATGCGAGTTGAACTCTGAGGCTCAGCTTATAAAGTACACCAGGGCAGCTGTTTTGAACCGTGGCTCGCCCACATCAACAACAGAAACTATAGAACACGTGGCACTGCAGACTCCAGCCCTCCCCAGCTTTGCAGAGTATTCTTGTGATTGGATATTTCTCACTAATGCAGTATATCAGCTGATTATATGCCTCAAGATTATGGTGACCTAGTTTGGAACTCGTATTATATTGACATGAATATTTTTTGTAATAATATCTGATAATAATTATTTTATTCAGAAAAGCCAATTTACTATGTTTTTATTGTTTTCAATTTGCGGCTAAGTTACTATTTGTGTGTGTGTGATTTTCAGTATTTTATTTCATTAAAATGTTATTTTTATAGCTATTATTTTGCATGTGTCTTTAATAGCGTGTTTAGGGTGTTTCTAGAACGTGACAGAAGTTTCTGTGAAAGAAAGAAAAAAAAGTTGTTCTACGCCTTGGCCCGGAAATGATAAGACAATATTTATCACATGTCCTGTGTTAGGCGAGAGTCACAGATGTTCACCAGGACTATGGGAAAGCTCTCTGACTGGAGAATCACAAAGTAGTAATTGTAAGAAAAGTATTTGTATCCAATAGGAAGGCTTTTTTTTTTGAGAAGTCCCTAGTTGATACTTTTTTGTGTGTGTTTTGTACTGTGTTTTGTCTGCCTAGTCATCGCTCGGAAGTTGCCATGAGAGGTCACGCTAGTCTGTGACTCTCTATTTTAAAATTTTAATTTGAATGAGACACAAATTTAAGAGGCCGTGTCAGTAAATTTTTATTTCCAATATTCTGGTCTAGAAGTTCTCTCTTTTAACAGTGAGATTTAGTGGCTTATTCAACCGAAGTAACTGTAACCGCAGCGCGTGATAAAGCTACTATACCGCCAGATTACTCGACGAAAAATGTATCTGGTTCCTCGACAATCTGAGAGGATGACAATCTGACCGGCGGCTCACTAGGAAATTGCGGATGCGGGGATTCAGAGTCAAGAAATCTCACATTTACAACTGTAGTATGAGTCGTATCTAAAAATTTTAATACTTTAAATGTATCGGAATACAATTAATCTTCAAACATGTGGTAATTATTCTTTATCTGGATGTAATATTCCGTGAAAAATAATGGTAGTTGACATTAAAAAGTATACGAAATTCATAGTGTAACGTTTTAAAAGGATAATAACATAAATTCTTATGCTTAGATATTGCATATGCATTACACACAATCTAAATACAATCTCACTTAAGTCAGACTACCTAATTTTTTTACAATGCACCATCATACAGTTTAACAGAGGTAGGAGAACCTCTTATCGATGTTGTTTCAAAGAATCTAAATTTACAAATATTACTATTTATCTTATTATGATATGTATCTTTATGAATAAGAATTTACAAAAAAAAAATGAATTGATTACATTACACTTTAACATTACAAAAGACTAAAACACTAACAAAACTTAGTTTTATATATTGCTGTAGCATATTAGAAGACGAAATAACTCACTAGACTAACATTAAGAGGGCTGTATCACAAATTTACTTTACAGAGGAGAAAATATCTTTTAAAGATATTTCATTACCTCATTGATTACATAATACTGCCGTTGATGTGATCGTAGATATAAAGTATTGAAAAATTAGATTTCATTATGTTTATGTAAATATTTAGAAAACGTTATTGCTTATAGATGCTCATTATTTAAATAATAAAGAATCTTTTACTTTTATGTACTGGACAAACAAAATACTTATAAGTTAATAAGCTTAGTTGAATAACATCTTCAATTTGTATTGAATTCAATGTACAAATTGAAAATCATGTACAATGAATGCAACTGATTGAATTCAATAAATATTTGATCTTGTGAAACGGCCATAATGGTGATGTAGATAATTATAGATACTCACATGCATTTTGAGAGTCCTTATAAAGCCTATTACAATTCTATAAGTATACATTAAAATGATTTTAAAATAGACATGTGTAATATAATTAAAACTTGTTTAAATAAGATCATAACAAAAAAAATGAAAATCCTTCAACAGTAAGTTATGTTTTATAAGATTTTAACAAAACACACATACCATAAGAGATTATTAATCATGCCACATAATTCAACACAAAATATTAATTCCAATAGGCGCTACATAAAAATAACTTCTATTTTTATGCTGATAACTTTGCATTGTTTTATATATATCATTATTTCTAACTTTTAATATTCTCCACACATTAACTGAAATTAAGTATTTTCAGAGCCTTAGCAAATGTTGGTCTGTACCACATACCGTTCGTACGATATCGCTACGTGAAACACATACAGTTCATTATTTGTAATTTTAATTATATTTCCATGAACATAATGAAATTAGTATAGGGCCTAGGTTGTTCACTGTTGAGTACTTCTGAAGTATTTTCATTGTGAGTTAACATACATACCAAATGCCATTCTTCCAGTAAAGTTACAAAGAAGACAACAAGATAATATATGTATAATATATATAATATGTATAATATATATAATATGTATGTAGTACCATATTTTAAACCCCTATTAAATGAATAATAACTCAATCTCTTTTCTGGACTATTAAGTAATAGTTTTTGATTACTGTTATTTGTAACTTAAATAAAATGACAACTAACAAATTAGTAAAATATATAATTACGTGCGATATAGTGACAGTTTTACTTGGACGGCAAACGAATATAATAAAATGTCTATGACAATGTTAACTTTACTCATTATTATGGAAAGAAACAAAATGGGCAGATAAGCATATTCTACGCTGACATTTAAAAATGCTCAATTCAAAATGAACATTTCTTCCCGATGACAAACAAAAAAGTTGTATGGTCGCGAATAATACATTCGTATGGCGTGACATCAGCGGAATATTCCCTTGGCATAAATGTGTGAAGTCTGTGACACAAAAACAAATGAACGAACAGCTTTTTTTTTTATCGGATGTGCAATCGGAGACCCTTGGGGTGGTTGAAGAGTGTCAGGTCGGTCGCCAGACCAGATAGTGAAAGCTCAGGGGCTTAGGATAGAAAAGGCCTATCTCCAAATTATTAAGTATAAATGTTGTCATGTATTAGTTAAAGACTTGATTACACCCAGGTTTTTAAACCCATCATGATCATGAAGACACTGATCGGAAGGTAATGTACAATACATTTCAATGGCCTTTTCAGTTTTTGCTAAATAATTATAAATATAAGCAAAATTCCACTGTATCTGGACAAATCAAAATATTGATTATATTTTTTTCATCACAGAAATAATATATTATATGATAACTAAATTTGAAAAAAGCGGTTATGTTAAATGTATTGTATACTTTCAGTAGGCAAAATTTCTGGCCCCTACCTCTTATAGACTTTGAGAAAAACTGCCTTTTAAAATAACATTGATATAGATAGGAGCGCAAATTTGTGACACGGCCTCTTAACGGCTGTGGTCCGGGCGGCGCCGATAAATAACTTTTTCAAACATTTTTCAAAAAAATTTATTGACCACGGTTGTCTGCAGGAGCCCATGACGGGGAAATAGTGACTATTTGCATCTTCCCAAGGCCATTATGTTTCCTTGGTCGTACTGTGTGTTCAAAATTGACTGTGGGATATTTTATTAACCTCACATTCTTTCTAGCCTAGCAATGTGTTAGCATTACCTGTGTTGATTTAGTGAAATCGTGGACAGTGTGAAAAATAGTCTGGAAAAGAAAAAATAAATCTCAAATATTCGGCTATAAACTCTTTTATTTAAAACATCACTCTAAATTCAGTAATAAATAAACTTCAAAACTTTCATATTAATGAACAGACTCAAATTAAATACCTACTAGACCTCATATTTTCTGCAAGTGCTTTATGTACATGTGCAATTACTGTGTTTTCTCGTATAATCGTCACACATTTCATTCTAAAATCAAGTTTGAAAAGTAGGGGTGCGACGATTATGTGGAAAAAAAATTTTTTGTTAGGTAAAGTTATTCATAAAAACAAAACCCGTTCATGGAAAGTATGTTTATTTAAAAAAAAGGTGGAGTATACAAGAGTACGCCAAACAATATATATTAATAATTTCTTAAACAAAAACCTTTCTTCAACTTTAAATAGAAAAACCAAAACTCTAACGCGAACGCAAGCCACTTGAATCTGACGTGAACTAACGTGTCGTAGTACACACTTGCCACGAAAGAATGCGGGCTATCAAATGTAGTTAACTCGGCACCTGACAGAGAGCGCGCGTTGCATCCAATCGGCGAGATATAGATATTCGACTACGTGCACGCGCTCTATACGGGAAGCAACATAACCAAACATGAATGATGCGCTGGCTACATTTTTATAAGCGGTACGCCGCTGTAACGCAGACAATCAGATAAAGGAAATACTGTTTAAAAACGTATTTAAAAGAAAATTTACACGTCAGACAACTTTGTATTTCCGTTAATTAAATAAATAAGTGGTAATGACCGAAATTAAATTTTAGATTATACCTACAACGCGGCGACGCAGACGATCAGATAAAGGAAATAACGTTTAAAAACGTCTTTATAAGAAAATTTACATGTCAAACAACTTCGTATTTTTCCGTTAACTCTTTATAAGAAAATTTACATGTCAAACAACTTCGTATTTTTCCGTTAATTTATTAAGTAAGTGGTAATGACCGAATAAATATTAGATTTATACTTTAAAATACATCTTTTATACGGAAAAGATACCTACTGCATCTACTAGCGAGACCAAAAACATCACACAACGTTTACGCGAGAAGTTTTTTTATCCCAATTTTGACAGCCTAAAATATGGTTGCAACGATTACGCGCGTGCGACCATTATACGATAAAACACAGTAAGGCCAACGCTAGCCGGTGAGGTCTGAACTGTTACAAACATACATGCACTCCCTCATGCTTCGTACTTGGTGGCTTAAAAAAACAAAAGCAAAAGCAGGACTACAAAGTCTACAAATTAACATAAGCCAACAGTAAACTCTTTGTTTAAAAAGCCTAGTGGTTCCCAGGAATGGAATTTACTAACACACACTTCAAAACCATGTTCTGTATTTTGACCATTCAATGAATATAACAAATGAACAGCCTCTTCTTGGATACAAACTAATCAAAATATATATTATTAAAAAAGTAATTTATTTCAATTGGAAGACAATTTCTATTTTTTATAAGAGTACAAAGGTGTACAAAAAATTCCCTGATATAAACAAAAAGAGAGGTGTATAATATTTAGCAGTCACCAATTAAATTAATTTAAAAAAAAATTAGAGTATTTATTAAGATATTTACTGAATAAAATAGTTCCACATAAAGGCATATGCAACAAACTATTGTTGAAAGAAACCCAAAAATTGATTAACATATAGTCAACTTATTATTAATACATACATATGGTAAACACAGATTTTCTTTTTCAACTATCCATTCCACGAGATAAAAACAAATATATTTTAAGAGTTAAAAACATAAAAAGAAAGTGTTTAAATATAATAAATTAAATATCCAGCACAGTGTAACAGATGTGACAACCACTACCTACCATACGAAGAAGAAAATCCACTTACCACTTCGTGAGGTAGATTTTAATTTTGATGTGTCCAGTTTGAATGTTCTGCTTTAAAGCTGTTCACACATACACACACACACACACACAAAAAACAACACACCCCACACAACAAGTACGCATGTGCCGAGAGAAAGATGTTTGAGGCAGCACTTGCATCGTGTGCTATTACCGAACTTGCACTGTGAAAGCAGGAATAAGTCACAGCGCAAAACGCCATCACCCATCAAGTCATCTACAACAGACCCAGGAAGTAGGGATGCACCCGATGCATCATCGAGAATCCTAATCTGCAGATTTTCACGAAATCACGTATCTTAAAAAAATCAGAAAATTTACTGATATATTAATATAATGATTTTTGTAATTATTCGTGGTAACCTATAAGGTTGATATGTTTATCTTGTAAGTTAAATAAAATACTTTAAATCATAAAATTACATCAATTACTCACCGACTGTTGTGTATCTCACAAAGGTTTCCTTGTTTTCTATCATGGCATCGACAGCAAGCTTCTCGCAATACTGTGCAGTAATGATGGCTATGGTTGGTTGTTTTGAACTAGCCATTGTAGGCATTTGCTTCACGACCTAGAAATCAAAAACAAAGGCCTTGTTGATTTTCTACACCAAACACACAAATTTTATTAATATCCCATTAAATTTAGGCTCTGTCCAGATTAAGTAACAGTTGCTGGAACAGGATTCTCCACTCAGCACGACTGATGTGAAGGGATAAAAACAAGTAAATACTACAACTACAGAAACTGCAAATGCAGCCAGTTTTATACACAAATACTGGTGCAATTACGTAATTTTATTCTGGACTTTATTATCACTCTGTGATCTATTCATGCCAATACTGATCCTAACTTTATGCTTAAAATGTGAATAAAAAAAGAGGTTTGGAAAACTAACAACAAAGTGGATTTATTCGTTAGTAAAAAAAAAAATTATTAGATTTTTTAAGCATTTATCTTGCTGCAGAGATTATTTTTTTTTATAAAACTGCAAATATTAAGAATATGTTTGCACAGGATATAAAAATTAAAAATAATTCTAAAGTTGCTTGTCAAGATTGCCATTAAATCCTAATATGAAATCATATACATTTCCAGGTTTTCAAGGTACAAAAATTCATTTTCCAAGGAATTATTTTGATAGCAAAATTGCACAAACTGAAGTTTTGATCTTAATTTTTGTACATAACACTTTGTGACTCAGATCTTATTTAACTAAAAACATACACTTTTTACAGATAAATTTCCCACAAAAACAACTGAATAGCAAATCACCTGACCTAGTTACTTAATGAATATAGAAAACTCTACTTAATTTGAAAATTAATACATCATAATATACCATCGGCACCAATACATCCTAGGTTTGAAATTAACTGTTTACCCACACATTTTAAACTAGTTACAGTAATGTTAGTTTAAATTTTGTTTCTGAACTGCTAGAACTAAAATTTTAAAAAATGAGAATACAATCATTATAACTACATAACTAAAATTAAATTATTTTATAAATTCATGTGAATTTGGTGATCCTGACGACAACTAGGTACAGTAGAATCCCGCTGATACGACCCCTCACGGTTTCCGGAAAAACGGACTTATAAACGGAATGGTCACAATAGAGAATTCGGGGTGTCGCCGCATCGTCGGATACATACACGTGAATGCCGCTCGGGCAGTGTCTAGCCGAGCTCGGCGCGTCAACTATCGCACGAAAAGCAGTCTCAGCTGTCATGTTATCTTACCCGCCCGCACGAAAAACCGCTGAGAGAGCGTAAGAAACTCATCTGGCCAGGCTGGCGGTAGCGGCGGCTTGACGTCATACGTGACGTGACGCTTACCTCTCCATCCCCTGCTAATTCTTCAAGGTTAATCTCTCCCAGAGCCACAAACAATGTAAAAACACCTTCCCCTCCTTTTCCAACTAACATTTCAACACATTCCCTCCCTTATTTCAACCTTCTGCATGAGAAATGTCAGCATCCTCCTCCCCTCCCACACCGCGTGCGACAAAAGCCAGGTTGTATAGTCCATTCTCGGTAAAATAATTATTTTTATGGGCTTATAAGACTGTTCTACACCGTTAATAATTACGTTATAAGTTATTATGATACAATTTGTTTATTAGTCACACAGCAGTTTCTGCTGAAAAATCACTAATACCTCGAATTTTATTGAATAGAAAAATTTAGCAGGGCCATATATATATTTATTTTACTGCAAAGTTACTTTTCCATCTGCATTCTAACGTGTTTTTTTCTTCTTTTTTTTTTTTTTTTACGCTGTGAAGGGAGGTGGAAAAGATAATTGCTTGAGCTGTCAAAATAAACATCACTGACGGCAAGGGCGGAAGCGCATCCTGTCGGTCTGTCGCTGTGATTATCTACTCCAAAAACATGTTACAGCATTTCAGGATAGCATTGTTCTTATATCTTTCGTTTATAGCCGAATGTTTTCTACCTGATCCACACAAGTTCCTTCGCCACGTTTTGAACGAAAATAACCACCAGCCGGCTAGCATAGCCGAACTCGCGTGACACGAATTCACTTAGCGCGAGTATTTATCGGAACCCATTGTTCGGGGTATGCGAGTCCGAGGTGTATAGCATAATTCCACGCATTTTTTTTTGTTTATCTGCGCATGTACGAAGTCAGCGATGTTATAGAAAAATAGCCGAAAACCAAACACCTGGCGACGTCGTTAACACAGTGAACACAGCCGTGTGTGGCCAGTGACACCTGAGATGCAGCTGGCAAGATCACACTAACCAGTCGCAAGACAAAGGCACAGGACTAGGATGGCAATAGACGCGCGCGTAGATGCTATCAGGTGATGAGTGCAGTTTACCGGTATTGGCTAGCGTGGACAGTCTAGAGGGGTGGTATCTATTTTTAGCCATCTTTTGTATGCCTGCCTGCTTACAGTACAGCGCTCGCCAAGATAAACGTGAACACATAGCGCCCAACAAAGTGTAACAAGACTTGTTTTTCAGCCGATTTTACTCAAATTTTCGACTTTCTCTGCTCAAATGTTTCACGGTTTCTCAAAAACCGGTCGTATAAACGGAATGGACGCATCAGAGGGGAGTCGCATCGGTGGGATTCTACTGTAATTCAGTTGAAAAACATTAACTCAATGCAACAATGGTAGTAATAAATAACACAAGGAAACTATCAATGTACGTGACATTAAAAAAAATTGTCCTGAGAAAATTAAAGAAAAAAATTTTTTTTTTATATTTCCCACACATCCCCATGACACATCAGTTTTATTATTTATTTCTGAGACTACTCTTGCTTTGACTTCACATCATGGCACGTAAATCTCTAAATGAATAAAGAGGAGTGTATGCCAGTTTAAATTTTTAAACCAATCAACAGTTTTGTTATGAGCTTAATGGAATTTTGAACACTTACCTAAACATCAAAACAAAAGGAGGTTACTGTCTACATGACACCCATCTCCCTTTCCACCCTTATAAAGCCAGATTTTAGAACTTTTTAATTTAATTTTGCACAGTTGATATCCAAATTAAGAGGAAAATTACTTATCTCTGGATGCTCTCGAGACACAAATAAAAAAATTGTTTTGTATTTGCAAAAAGGGGTTATAAATATGTGAAAAAGAATTTTTTTTTTTTTTTAGGTTGTTTGTTATTCTATTTAAAATATATATATAGTTATGGTCCAGCTTGGTAAAATTGAGCATAAATGACATTTGGTCATGAAGAGAGTTTAGAAGCGACGCTAAACGAGCACGAGGAGCAGCAGGCATCACCTGTATCTCGGTGTCCCCCTGGCCGACGCGGGTGAACACGCCCTGCTCCAGCGGCTTGACGAGCCCCTTGCCCTGCAGAGAGGCGAGGACCGCCGCCACCTCGTCCTCGGCCCAGCCGTGGGCCCGGGCCATGTCTGCCACCTGCAGCGGGTTGGGGTACGCAGACTCCAGCAGCTCCAGCAGCTTCTCCTCGCTCAGCACGGCGGCCGCGCCCAGGGAGCTCTCGTCCGCCGACACTGCCGATATTACACCTCGTCTGTCCCGCGCCAGGCAACACTCTCTCCGCTTTCAGACTGCGCTCACGAAAGTAACAAAACTGATACACAACTGGCTAGTCTGGTGCTCTGCAAATCTACATTTCGATGGCTTAGAATGAAAACCTTGTATCTCATAAAATGCAAATTTTACAGCAAAGACGAAAAAAACCGTGCTACAGATACACGTGGTTTCATTTTTTCCCCCCGATAGAAAGCAGTAGGATGCACATTTTATTTCTTTCAGCCAAACATTTTGTGAGATACGAGGTTTTCCAGCCAAAAAACATAAAAAAACGTATTTTCGTCCAAAAATTGAGATACGAGTTTTTCATTCTAAGCCATCGATTTGTTTAGTTTATTTGAACAATATTCACACGTCAAAGTCTGAATATTCACTGAAACACTGCAAAACAGTCTCTCTCAATCTTGAACCGACCGTTCCGAGGAGGCACTAAAATTAAATACGATGGCTATAGTGCAGGCATTAAGAGAGAGAGAGAGAGAGGTCTTCAGTGGCCGTCGTCGCTGACGTGTCACCCTCGCGCGGCGAGAGTACGATCCCAGCGCCCCGGCATCGCTCAAAAATTCACAAGAACCGAGTTACCCGCAAAGTGGTCTCAAGCCTGCAATAATCCCGAGGGTCTCGTCGCCTTAAAGCCTCGGTGCATGGCTGTGGAATGTACATCTAAAATTAATAATGAGTACAGAAGACATGCACACACAAAGAAAATTTTATGTGATTTTAGTTCTTGACCCCCTCCCTCCCTTCCCCCCAATTTCTGTCTCTTTTAAAGCCTGTACTATAATCATCATAAATAGTTATACAAACCAAAAAGACAAGCCATCACTTCAGTACACAGGCCAATGAGATGCACAGTTCCTTTCTACGATGCACTATCCTGGTTTTAAATCAACTAAATATAGATACAGGACTTCGAGAAAAATCTTGGCGAAACTGAATGCACCATGCACACTGACCACAAAAATCGCGCGGTTACAGGTTAATGTTTTTATAAAAATTGAAAATAATAAATAAATAAAGGTCATTTAAATGATAATAAATCTAACTAACAAGAAAATTTTAAAACTGCATGGTAAATCTTCCATACAGAGTACAGAAGTAGTATACTCTAAACATAAAATATGGCTTCCACAGCAGTACACACAAAGTATAAATAAAGTAAGAACTATAGGAAGAGAGAAAGAACAATTGTTTTGCAGAAACGATAAATTATGTGCAAGGTGTCACATGACTACATAATCAGTCACAAAAATTCATTACATTTTACGTGTGTTCCTGATTGTTCACACTTGGGAAGTACTACTTGCAATTTATTAGAGCTACATCATTCAAATTAACATTTGTTGGTGTTTGTTTTCTAACAGATTATGTAAGCTCTTATGTTTGAGTGTACCTGAAAATTTTAGCAGTTAAATTATTTGCAGGATTCACATTATTTTTCAGTCTTTTTGAAATGTCTACTTTCCATGCATTATCGAAGATAATATTGGGTATTAACTACAGTGCAAGGGTTAACTATACTATGGTGAGAAATTCCTTTATTACAATTTTTTTTAAAAAAACTCACACTACTTAAAAGTAGCAGTCCATGTTCATGAGTGCATGATTTTTGAACATGACCAGAAACTATGAATTTCACAGAGATCATGGTTATGCATAGTCAAGGGGTGTATTAGTGTTAGCGAAGCAAAGTGATATGTGCACCACTTGCTGGCGCTTCTAGCGCGGCATCTTCTCCAAGCATAAGGCAGTGGACTGGCCCACAGTCTTCTCATCGTGCAAAAGGGTAACTATGATACCTGTGAGGTAACCATAACATTATATGACGAAGAAATGAAGATGAAGTTGTAATGCACGTCGCTTGAGAGCTTTCAAGAATCTCTACCTAACTTTTCATGCCTACATGTGATTATAAAAACTCATACTTTTAGCCATTTTAACTCTCCTAAAAATACAGTTTGAAAACAAAATACGTAAAAAGAACTATTCATCCACCATAAGCGTGTACTTGAATGATTTTCATAAATAGACACCACTCAGATACCTTGAGTGTTTTTTTCTGAAGCTCTACACAATGTATGTGAGTACAGGTGGGCGGAGCCTTAAAATTAAGATGAAAGCACACAAATGTCACGTGAGGCATCATCACTATAGTGTTGTCACCTTTAACGTCCTCGCTGTCAACTGGACGCCAACTAAAAAGTAAAAAAAAAATTCCTGTGCAACACTGTTAATAAGCACCCAAGCAAAAATTAATGATTCATTTGGCAACCCTCTACAGCCTTGGGCAGGGACGGGTGACACTGCTTCGTTGACAAAAGTACTTGGTCATGTGATAATGCTTACTTAATCACTCAACCACTGATTCAATCACCTGGGAGCCTAACCTCAAAATTTTTCCTGTAAAATGTTTTTATAAAATTTGTTTTGCTTGGCATTCAATGTCACGGTTACGAGACTAAATTTTTAAGCACAAACTGGTGGTAACTTGTATACACTTCAATGCTGAAACAAACTTGTAAGAGCGGTATTTCAAAAAAGAATATAGGAACATTCGGAATGTTTGTTAAATGTGATGTAAATGTTAGCGGTGGTAAAGAATGTCCATATAATTTCAATATAACCACTGAAAAATAATCTCAGTGTACAACAAGACATTGTACTTACTGATATATACACAGAGAATAAAATAGATACTTTTTCCTGAGTCAAGTAGTGAAAGATCATAATCTAACATTCTCTAATGTCGCACATTCTGTAATCTGGCATCAATCGAGCTGATCGTGGTTATATTTTTTTGGGTGGATTCGAACCATTCTTTGCCATCAGGTCACATTACTGCACTGCCTGTATTTTAACTTTTTTCAGAGATTATCATTACTATAAGTTTTCATTCAGTACAGTGTTACATGTTTTCTAGCAAGTTACATTATACAGGTGTCCATTTAGGTAACAATTTTTTTGAAGATCAGTGATTATCTGTATTTTTCTTTCCTTACAGAAGCTTGTTACAACATTTTTTAAGTGATACTTCTTTGCTGATGGACTTACACTTTTCGAGCGTTACAAAAATTCCAATTACATGACGGAATAGCTAGATACGTGGTGGGGGAACTGGGAGAAGAGTGGAGTGTGTGTCAGCAGCGACAATTTATTTATTCGTACGGAAAAGAGTTATTGACATGGGCAGTTAACTTTATAATTATCATTAATTTTTATATGAATAGTGCGATTGAAAATTGTAAATAATGTATATCTATCTATACCTAGTAGGCAAGAAGTTTCACTTATGTCACGGGTGGACTCCAAGCATACACTTCTTTTTAAATATCACTGTATATTTATTTTTTCTTTAGCATTCCACTTGAAACTACACCGACGTTCAAAAATCCGGAAAATTGGTGACCCAGTACAGCTGTGGTACTGGACGTGACAGAATAAATACCTTTCAGTGTATTAAGATATTTTATTATTTAGCTCAAGATTAGAGTTGCTAAATGTCTTTATTGTGTGGATTTAATTTCCAGGTTTTAAAAATTGTTCTGCTTGCTGATATTTATTTCCACTGTGTGTCTTCTGCTCTACACTGAATTATACTGCAGAGTACACCTGCTGAGTTAGTTGACACTTGACACTGGCGTGGCAAAGTTAGAAAAAAACAGTGCACTTCAGGTATGAAGGTCTGCCATTGTCCTTGCTAAACATGACATTCCCATAACTTTGGAAATAAATGTTTCATTTGAAACCTTAAATCTACCTGTCAGATACAATGGGCACTGGGCCAAGTGCTTGTTTATAGGATTTTACACAACACAGTTATGTACGGGAGCTTAAGGCGATGATCCCTCCCAGATCATTGTTGGCTCCGAAACCTTTAGGCACGATTCAGTGCTCAGAAATTCAAGTCATGCCATGGTGCTGTGATTGAACCCGTGAACGTCGCCCCACCTTTACATGATTCGTCAGTGATCATAGCCACAGAGAACTCTACTATAGGCATACTTTGTAACTCACTTCCCGTGAAAGAGCATAAAAGAGGTATGTTACTATTTATAAAATAGACTTTGTACTACATAGTTGTCCGAAATACAACTGGTCTCATTACTCATGTTTATTAAGTGTAATTAATACTAAGGGGCCCACCTAATCAGGGGTCAGGGTGTATTTTGAGTTGGTGAGGCGGGATGATAAGTGCTACGCTCCCTGGTACTTCTAGAGATGTATAGCTTCCAAGCGCAAGGCTCGTCATGCATAGAGAAATTATGATGTTTGAATGGTAACATAACATTATAAGGTGAAGAAACATAGATAAAGGTGTAATGCAAGTTCCCTGAGTGCTTTCAAGAATCTAAACCATGTGTTTCATGTCTAGAAATTACTCTGTAAACACATGGTTTAGCCATTATCACTCTTCCAAAAATACAGTTCGAAAACTAAATACGGAAACAGAACTACTCATCTGCCCTAAAAACCTATTCTTAAATGCTTTTTGTAAAGAGATACCAATCTGATATCTTGAGCAGTTTTCAAATCGCGTGATTTTTTTATGAAGCTCTGCACACTGTATGTGTGCTCAAGTAATTGACATTCTTGGTACACATTTCATTCTTCATAGAAATAAATTAAGCAGAGTCCATTTAAAGATAATTCTTGTTAAAAACTACCAATTGGTCACCTGATAAGTGAATGCAACACTACAATCTGCAGAAAAGCATAGCTACATAAAAAAATATTTTTTAAACTTGAAAAAACTTAGGTTACTTGCAAAATATTTTAATTAAAGCTAGTTAAGATAAGAAAAACTATTTTTTTTTATTACTAACACCAAGATTAGTAAATATTGTGAATCTACTTTTGTAAATTTAAAAAACTCTAGGTAAATTCAACACACAAAAACATCATACAAATGCAAAAATTATTTTTCTTCACATAGTAAATTATTCAAAACATGATAATATTCCTACATGTGGTAATCTATTTTGTTTTTAATGGATGCAACTAATAAAATATGTCTTATAAAATACCGGAATCATCAAAAGTAAAGCAACCAAATGCCATAAATATAATTTTTTCTAAATAGGTATGCATTTACAAACACTTCCATGGTAACTCATATTTTTACAGTGACAGAAGTGTTTGGAAATTTACTGCTATTGTAGCAGGTACTTTATAATCATCTTAAATATTTTCATAGTACTACCAATCTTAATTATGTGTATAGCTTAAAAATTAAAACCATTTTAAAGATGTAGATGCAGTTTTTCAAATAATTTGGAGAAAAATTACAAATATCTTGACCTGATGGCTATAATAAAAAAAACTTAATGTTTGCTAAACACACTCAAAAGGTTTCAAATATTTTGAAATATTGATCACTGGATAAAATGTTTTTTTGTAATTTGTTTTACAATTATTGGTGGCTTTAGAGTTAATAAATAAAAAGAAGTGCTTATGTTCATAGCAGAGGGAGGTTCGAGTATAAAAAGAAGATTGTGATGTGTATGCTGTGGAAGCGTGAGGCTACCCTTGTCAGCACAGACGTAAAATCTCAACCATGTTTTAAGATAAATATTGTCACATGACACGAGAAGAGACGGATTATTTCTATGATTGCAAAGCCCGTTAAGTAAAATATATTTGTAGTATTAGAATTGTGCTTTAAAGTGATCATCATCTCTTTTACTAATACTTCCCAGGCTTACTCCTTTTAAAGTAATTAGGAGTTATTATTAAAAATATAGGCAGAAAGTATATTTTACATAATTAGCTCCTATAAATTATATTCTTAGCAATGATTTCATTCACAGACTTAAAGGTCTAGGATATGGAAAGTAAGTTTTTACAGCAAATCTATATTTCCTATTTATATTCAAAACAATACACATACTTTTGCTATGTTCACTTAAAAAAAACTAACTGAAATCTCTTCGACTACACTACTTTGTAACATATAATGTTAATTTTTTATACAAGGCATGGACAATGTTATCTTGTGAATAATGTGTCTCATTGCTTATATATTAAGACTACATTAGTGCAAGTCTATCAGCAGCCTAATTAAAAACATAATTTTTTCTGTGTAAGATTAAAATTCCACACAACTTAGCGTTCAGAAATAATATTTCACTTGTGTGTGGAAGTTATAATTTCAGAGCTACCTGAAATGAAAAGACAAACTTTGAACTGATACATACAAATCTTATCATCTAGGATATACAGTATGGTAAATATGTAATTTGTTTACTTGAAACAGCATTCTGTACATAGTTGTGAGTGTGTTGGGATGGAGTTTTTTTTTTTACATCAATTCAGTTACCAAGGCATTTATCCTTAATGAAGTAAACAATAATGTAAGGGCCATAATTTGGTTGTAAAATTTTTTCCTTTCAATATAGTGATCACATTAGACATGCATTGTGTCTATTACTTTATTACTGCCCCTTTTATGTAGCATGATTTTTGTAATAATTATTCAAATAAATTATTTTGAACATAATGAAATAATATTTTTTTTGCATTAGCTTTATATTCGTACCAAAGAAAGTTAAATAGTTAAATATGTAAAATATACTGTTTTATGATGAACTGAAACAAATTAAAATGAGACTGTTTCTTTCCTGCAAGCTAACATGACCACGCAAATCAAAACTGTTCCACATACATTATTTTAGCAGGGACACAGTGAATCATGATGTAGAAGGCGGAGTCAAAAACATGTTTATTGAGGGGTACCTTAACATTACTAGTTTTCAAGTTTAGGTAATGAAGTAGTTATATCATACTGGATCTACGTTATTTATGATGACTTTTGGTTGTGACATCATCATCATTTTTATGTGAAAATTTTAAAAAACTAAGATTTTTTAAAATGTTATGCTTTCTAAAATGGTTTACTTTTGGGTTATATTATTATTATTTTTTTCTTGACATTAGTAACAAAATTTATAGTAAGCTTTTATAATAATTACCTTTAAAATAACAACTTTTTTTTTGTTTGCAAAAGTTTACAAATACTGTTATTTGAAGACCTACGGACTACAATGTATGATTTTCACTAGTAGCATTTCTTTTTTTTTTAATGGAAATTAATTCAGCAATGATTGTAGTTTGTATTTATTTAGACATATTTTATTGCAGCTCCCGAGTGTTTAAAAGCTGCCCACTACACTTAAAAAGTGTTAACTACGTGGGTTAGGCTTGCAGGAAGACAAAGCCCGCCCAAACCTGAGTTAGCACGACATCGAGTCCCTAAGGTTATCAGCACAGCGTCCACTTGCGCTAGGAAAAGTCAACAACAACAATTAAAAGAAGGGGAAAAAAAAGCAGCGGTGAGCACAGTAACACACACACACACCATTTTGAAATGCTAATGCTAACAGGAAATATTACCACACAAAAACCAAATTTTAAAATACTCATAATGTACCTAATACATTTCCTGAAGGACAATTACCATTACAGTCATTAAAATAATTTTATTTGTTCACTATAAAAACAGCAATACCATGAAATAATGAAGCAATACTATAAGCACTTTCACCATTGTACTCCTCCCAACTATATAAAAAATTTTTTTAACTAAAAATATTAAATACACTGAGAAAATTAATAATTGCATACTTGTTTAAAAAAAAAAAAAAAAAGTGCATCTCCATAAAGTAAAACACCAAATAATATTTTGGACAAAGACAAAATAAATGGCCAAATGAATACACTTTTCAAAGAATTTACATTGGAAACCAACTAGAGCAACAAAGTCTAATGTTTTGTTTTCATTTTGTAAGAAATCTATGCTGAAATGTATTCATGATATATGTATGTTTACTGCAGCTGCAAGTTGTAAGTAGTCAAGTACTCAACTTTTGTATTTGATGGTTTCTATTACATATCAAATTAAAATATACTGAAAAGGAGATTGTGTTGGTTTTTGTTGTAGTCTGGTGGTCTATTTACTGTATTACTGTCTAAACTAGAATGCAAAATTTTAAACAGGGTACCATTACAACTTTTGTCAAGTAAACATACTTGCACATACTTGGATAAATATGATTGTTTTATTGTATAGGATACAACTGAATCTCTTAACTCATGTTAGTTATTGTCGCTACGTTTCATTTGTATCTGATATTACTTAAAGAAGTATTTTAACTAAGCCAGAATCTTTCTCATTTCCTTGTTTCATATTAATGTCTTTCCGCCTAATTACCAATGTGGAAAGCCAGTTTGTAATAGTTATAGATTCTGTACATACAACTACAACAAAATCCAAAGCTAGTGAATGAAAGTCCCAAAAACACAATTTAAAAAAATTAAAAAAATTTTTTTTTAAGATACAGACATTTACACTGATTCAGGTTTCAAACAAAAACCCAACAACAGTGCATATTTATTTCTGACATTAAACATAAAAATTACCTACTTTTAAAAAATACAAAATTTTAAACAGAAACCAACTATTTGTTATTATAGGTTCTTTTTGGTATGCTAGCATAGTACACAAAAACAAACACACACATATTTTTAATCTAGAAAACTTACTTTTGGTACCTAGTGGTTTCGGAGACAAAAATTTAAACAATTCTAAATTGTTTCTGCTTGAAACCTAAATTAACCTACAGATAATATTACAGCTTTAAAAGAATAACCACAGAACAAATATATTGAAAAATACTGTAGGGTAATCATTATTTATTATTTCTCATTGCACACAAACAGATATTGTTTTATTGTGATGCAAAGAGTAATAATATTTTGTTTGGTTTGTAAATTATACCGGAGCACTGCCTACCTATTATTTAAGGCCAGGAAAGACTGGTTTTTTTTCACCTTCATAAAAATCCACTCCAAATTGGTTTCATTGTCCAATAGGTGCATAGAACAAGGCGGGAGATGCAGAGGTGTGACTTACAGTGGAAAATGAAACCATGTTTTCCCAGACATGTAACACTTTCTGTTTAGAGGTTCAAATCCAAAGTTTTAGGTTTATGATGTTAATTTAA
Organism: Bacillus rossius redtenbacheri; assembly: GCF_032445375.1. Taxonomy (NCBI): domain Eukaryota; kingdom Metazoa; phylum Arthropoda; class Insecta; order Phasmatodea; family Bacillidae; genus Bacillus; species Bacillus rossius. The sequence goes on from NC_086334.1 coordinate 46,101,422, forward strand.
CGACTTGATGACTAACTGGTTGGTAAAAATTAAACTGTGAGAAAAACACTTAATGATGTTTTGTAATAAGAAATCAGTAATGAGTAGGAGATGCAAAATTTCTCGTATGCCACGCCACAAAATATGTGGCAACTAATAAAGTGAATTAATTTTCACTGGTTTGTTTGCCTGAAAATAGCCTATGCATTACTTCTCACAATCAATGTAGCTATGTTAACAATATATTATGAAAGCTACTATCTAGAGGGTGGACACAAAACTACTTCAAAAAACTAGGTCTCAGTCTCTGCAATTTGAGTTTTCCCCCCATGAATAGGTGTCTCTTTTCTGTACTTTTTCAGTATGAAACTGTATGTTTTATATGTTATCAAAATGTTTTTTAAAAAAATCTTACCTTCAGCACATTCCTAGTGTGATGGAACTGGGAACACAATTTTGAGTGTTTACAACTGAAAAAGTACTTTTAAAAGAAAATATCTGTCAAACTGAAGCCTACAGCATACTTTCGTACCAATGGTGGTTCCAACTTTGAATTTTGGGGAGTGTGGGTACCGGAGGGTTTCAGAGAATACCTCCCAGTTGGATGGGCAATCCGAAAACTTCAAAAATAATACTTATAAAAAGCTGAAAAAGGCTGTTTTAACACACTTCTGACATCTTAAAATGACATTATCAAAACATTGTGTGTGTGTGTGTATATATACACACACACATATATATATAGTTTAGTGCCACTGTACTTTTGTGATTTATTTCCCATACACACACACACACACATACATATATATACACACACACATACATATATACACACACACACATTTGAATTCAGACTCATCCTGTGTGTATGTAAAAAAACACATACACGCACAATAGCAACAACACGTGCATGTAATATATAAAATTGGTAATAATAAAACATAACCAAGAAACTTTAATAGTTTCCAACTAACCTGAATTGTTATATATTACATTTTTTTTATAAATACCCTGTAGATATGCCATTACTGAAGAACCACTAGTTGCTTACCAGTAACCTTTCAAATTGGCTAATGCCTACACCATTCTTAATGTATTTACTGTAAAACTGAGTCTACGAATACAGCAACATCATGCTGAATACGGCAACATGAAATACTGAAGACTGAATCCAAAAAGTTCAAGTCACTATAGATATGAAGGGCTCAGGAATACTCACATGGTCGATTCGGAGGTGTTTCGACTTCATCCAACTGTGTCAGCGTCACCTCAACCTTCTTGATGTTACGGTAACCATGCTGCAGCTGTTTCATCACCTTCTTTATGAAGCCAACATAATCTGCAACATGAGTTTGTATGAAGTACTTGTAAGCACTCGCAATGTTAAAAAGACAAAATAATGACAAAAAATTTTTTTGTAAAAATATTATTAATACCACTCCCAATTAGCAAAACATTACAAAAATCAGTACAATTATGTAGCTACAACTAAAACATAAAAGTAACATTTCATTTGAACTACCTGGAAAAGCCAAATTTTAGGGACCCGCCTACCTGGGCACACATACGTTATGCAGAGTCTCAGGAAAAACAACGCGATTTGAAAACTACTCAAGATACCTGAATGAGGTCTGTTTACAGAATACATTTAAGAATTCGCTGAGGGCTGAAAAGTACTTTTGATTTCATATTAAGTTTTTAAACTGTATTTTTAGAAGAGTTAAAATGGCTAAAACTCATATGTATTTTCAAAGTAATTTTTAGGCATTAAACAACCGGTACAGATTCTTGAAAGCACTTAAGGGCCTTGCATTACACCTTATCTTCATTTTTCCGCCATATAATGTTACGGTTACCGCTCAAATTACACAGTTATCCTGTGACGACGAGGAGACTGTGCACCGGTTCAGAGCATTGCGCTTAGAGGCTATATTGCGCTAGAAACACCAGCGAGCGTCACACTTATCATCCCGCCTCACTAAAACACACACTCCCCTGATGAGGCAGGCCCCTTTTAATGTGAAATTACTTTCACTGACCCGTTAATTGACATAAAGTATTTTGTAAGGATATTTTTTTTATTGAGGTACACGTATTTTGTAATAGATTCCAATACGCACAGGCAGGCAATGTGTAATCACTTGAGGGCCTGCATTTTCTTTAGAGGTTTCTATTACAGGCAGTTCAGTTGGTGTTTTTTTTGTAAGCAAACACTTTATTTCCATTTTAAAAAAAAAACTAAATGTTACTGTCAGTGAGATGATTTTTTTAAAGTGTTTGCTTTCGTATTTGACTTGATATGCTATCAAATGGATCATTTCCACGACTTCTCCAGGAATTACATTAAAGTCCCCGACTTGCTCTCTGGCGACCCCGGGGGTCGGGAACACGTGCGCACTGACCGCGGGGGAACTCCTGCGGGCTGACCAGCTCCTTGAAGAACTCCTGGGCGACGGTGGCCTGCTCGGAGTCGGACAGTCCGGCGGCGAACCAGAACTGCAAGGTGCGGCTCTCCTGGGTGTGCCGGCCCGTCTGCCCGCTCACCAGGAACACCCGGAACTCCAGGGACAGCTGCGCGGGCGAGTCGCTCTCGTCTGCAAGCACGCCGCAGCGGCTCAGGCCCCAGCGTCCCTCCAAATCATCAATTACAATCTTGTCAAGCGCCTGTTTGAAGTCAGGACATTGAATTACTTGTAATAATAAGATTTATTTGCGCATAGCGACAAAAATAAGCACATTATGTACTTAACTTTACAAAATGTGTATCTTTTCATTGAGAAAAATCATCATCCTCAATTTTCCCAGCTTTAAAGGTGGAATTCTAAAGCCGAAAAAATTTCCACGTACACTGACATGACATTCACACCAATACTTACAAAAAATATTTCTCAGACATGCAGGTCAAAGAAAACCAAACCTATTCATTTTGTTCATTAGATATGTAACTAATTAATACATTTTTCAAACAAAATTCCAGCTCTTTTGAAAGAAGCCACTTAAAAACAATAGCTAATCTTACCACAGAATATATTTAAATTCTTTGTTAGACCTATGTAGCCCACACACTTTAACTTAACGGATTATTCTTGTTGTTCTTGATTTTGAATTATCCACATCACTCCACATGATTACATCAGAAGATAGGGAACTTACTGTGCACAGAAAACTTTTTTTTTTGCCTACACACTCTTTATAAAAGGCATGTACCTTGGTGTGGTTATCAAGAAGTGTGAACTTGCTCTAACAAGAATAACAAAGTGACATGTGACAATACTTAATATGAAAATATTAAGAACTCAAAAATGTGGAGCTGACATGAAAGAAAGTGAAAAGGAGTAGTGACCATCAAAGGTGACACATTCACCTACTTAAAAAATTTATAGTCACACTGAAACAAAAACTGGTTTAATAATGCAGCTTTGACACATATGCGAGCAAATAGAGTACTGTTTACTACTTTCAAAGACACTGCCGTGACAGCCTAAATGAAACTAATGTAATCAGTTGCTGATCCAGAAGTTTGTGAAGGAAAGATCTTGTACTTACATGCTGTTTTTCCCCCACATGTTTTTCTGAAAACACCTTTTCACCCTATGTAAGTTTTGGCGTCAGAAGGTGGGGCATTCAACCCTTCATGGGGCCACTCCCATACATTTGCCACTGAAAGTAACAATTTCTGAGATGTGCGCCTAGCAACACTCTTAAGTTAGGTTAGAAGGTTTATTCAGATTTTTAAGGTGCTTTGTTCGCAGCAAACACTACTCAGTTTGAATTCAAACAAAAAACCAGTCTACCGCAATCCTTAAGAAAACTGTAGGTAGTAGTTGAACCATAATTACATAGCAATAATTTACTAGATATCTGTTAGGAAATAAAAGAGCTTGTGCACATTTGACTGTGATCGCCACCTGCTACATCCAAGTTCCCGGACTTCACTTTGCTGACAGACGATAAGTTCACTCACCTTCCACAAGCTGCTTGTTGATAACAATGCCACGGTGATCACCGCCAGCTACAAGCACATTCCCGGACTTCACTCCGTTGACAGATGATGAGGACACTCACCTTCCACAAGCTGCTTGTTGATAACAATGCCACGGTGATCACCGCCAGCTACAAGCACATTCCCGGACTTCACTCTGCTGACAGACGATGAGGACACTCACCTTCCACAAGCTGCTTGTTGATAACAATGCCACGGTGATCACCGCCAGCTACAAGCACATTCCCAGACTTCACTCCGCTGACAGACGATGAGGACACTCACCTTCCACAAGCTGCTTGTTGATAACAATGCCACGGTGATCACCACCAGCTACATGCACATTCCCAGACTTCACTCCGCTGACAGACGATGAGGACACTCACCTTCCACAAGCTGCTTGTTGATAACAATGCCACGGTGATCACCGCCAGCTACAAGCACATTACCAGACTTCACTCTGCTGACAGACGATAAGTTCACTCACCTTCCACAAGCTGCTTGTTGATAACATTGCCACGGTGATCGCCACCAGCTACATGCACATTACCAGACTTCACTCTGCTGACAGACGATAAGTTCACTCACCTTCCACAAGCTGCTTGTTGATAACAATGCCACGGTGATCACCACCAGCTACATGCACGTTCCCGGACTTCACATCGCTGACAGATGTCTTCCTCTCAATGGCTAAAGTCGTTGAGTTTGCAGTTTTCCTCTTTGGGGTCATCACAATGTGATCTACCAATCATAAGGGGAATATCCTAGTGTACTATCTCATTGAATACTCCACATCATAAGTTTTATGTTGACTAGTTACCACACAAAACATCTAGATAACTTTAGTTAACAAAGAGAGACATATATAATGATGATAAAAAAAACTCTTGTTCACGCACACAAAAAAAAATATATTCTTAAAATTATTCTTAGCCCTACTGTATGATAAAAAACTAACTTTTACTTAAAGGGGTACTTTTATAGCTAATCCTAACATATTTGTCACTTTCAAACAACAGGCCTAATTCACAAAAGAATAAGTGAGAAAATGTTTATATGCTTATGAACCACAGAACAAATTTGACTGAGCGCTAGCAATGCCTCCAAATCAACTTGAATGAATCTGCGTTTGTATGTATATGACTTTGTCCGACAATGACTTTCCAACAGTTGATTGGATTTCCATAAAATTCGGTAGCTAGATATGTAGAGTCAAAATATTTTTAAATCTGTAAATGAGTTTAATCGGTTGAGAGGTTATTGATTATTGGATCTAAGATTGTGTGAAGGGGAGATGACATTCAATGTGAGTTTATCAGGTAAATTATGGTATCCTTTGAAAGATTTTCTTTGTACATTTCAGAACAATTTTTTTAAGCTTTATGTTTTGGTTATAATAACACAAAATACAGTCAAAATGTAATTGATGCAAGAAGGGGTTAAAATCTTCAGTCAAATAACAATAAGATTATAGATGTCCAGGTTATATGGTATCATTAAAAAGGTATTTTTAAATTTCATTTAATAAAACTGCTTATAAAAATAAATATTGCTCATTGTAGTACAAAATTCACAGGTAAATGTTGCTATAGAACTGTATAGTTACATTATAAATACTTTAAAACTAAACAACCATTAAAATTAATTCATATTATTTTTAATGTCCGCTTAGTTTGATAGTACGTATTTATAATGTAATTGACCTGACCTAATCAACCATTTTAATTAGACATTCACGAACACACAGCAAAATAAAAAATTTCAGCGGTCAAATGATTGCACAGGTCTTGTTTTGCAAAATAAGAATGGCGATATCTCCTAAAGTATTTGTAATTTCTTATCTCCGCCAGGTTTAATGAAAAGAGGATGTTAAACAGCATAAAATAAACGTATTTTCGGAATTTAAATTTTTTTTTTTTAACAATTATCGCCCAACTACATATTTACCAAAATATGGGCAAAAGTTCCATATCATGAATCCATTTTCCTTGATCATAATAGTATGATCATATATACATTGATCCTGTGGTGCATGACGCTTGCTTTTTCAATTTAGTATGGCAAAATATTCCTTGTCATGTCCAAGAACTTTCCATGTACTAAATTAAAACAGCAATGCATACAGGATCATGCAATCAGGACCAAAGGTTCAACTTGTATACTTAAAACTAATAATTACTAAAACATATAATATTAAACACAAGTCAATCAAATTTAGATTTGGGAGCACCACGTAGAGGCTTAGACGTAAACTGTCCTATTGTAGCAAGGACTAATGGTACTTTTATTGTTCAATAAAAGCTGAGAATAGTAATTATCATCATTAGCTGCTTCTGTAAAATCCTCTGCATTCTATAAAAATATATCCATGCACTATTCTGATAGCTAATATTAAAATAATTATAGTTTAATAGTAGTATACCCTTCCAAAACAATACCTTTATGGGTGTCATCCATCCTGAAGAATCTTTTTTCAGAGGACTGTATTTGTATTAAATTTCAACCTCCTACAACACAAAAAAAAACCAGTAAAATTCAGAGCCAACACCCAACAAAACTACTTCAGGTCACGCCTATCTGCTCACATAAATACCCAGGAAATTAAGGTCACAGTTTAAAATATTTGTCATACATTTATAAACGACAAAACTTAACCCGAACGAGAAAACTATTTTTTACAATATCTAACAAACAATTTAAAGACTACCAAAATAAAAAAAAAATAACATTACATGTTCACCATTGTTAGTTATTTTAATAATATTACCTCTTCACATTTCCTAAAAAAATATCGCGATGTTAAGATGAAATCATCATTACCGCAGAGCCATGTTTAGATCCACGAAAACACGCCCAATACCCTCGATATATTCTATATGCTATCGATTGTCGAATCTTCCAACATACCATTGAAAAAAAATCTATTACTTTTAAGGAAAGTAGTCCCGTTTAGTACTGCGAATGGAAGTGTGCAATCTTTGCAATGCAAATAATTGAAGTCAAAATGAAGAAAAACACTCCCTTTCCCCTGCGAAGGGCAATAAATATTAAAGTTAAATATAGAAGTATAATTCCAATTCATTGTTGATTTATTAACATCTATATTTGAAAATACTAATGACACATGTTTGTGCTCCTTCGATCCACACAGACCACTATGGCAAATCGTCGCCTATTCAGAGCCTATGTAGCTGCGTGCGTGACCGGATAGCGCCTTTATCTAGAGAGCAGAGCACGTCAGTACAGCGCTTCGAACGTACCAAAATACTAATGTATCGATAGTCACTAGAGCAGTCATCTATCACGGTTAATAACTGTAAAATGTAAATTAAACCAGTGACACAGAATAAACACTACCAATTGTTTATTCTGTGCCAGTGAAGAAAGCGCTCTTCGTTCGCACAGGACGTTATGCCACCTCATCATCTCACGGGGGCGCTTGAGCGATCGCACAAATGGGGATAGTGCAGTGCAAGTGCGACCTAGTATAGCACTACAAATGCCAACCACCATCGCACATCGACTGTAGCTCGGACGACGGCATAACTGTACTTATTATTTGTTTCATTTATGTAATCTGCCAAATATAAACCCTGTTTTAATTGGATTAATTATGTCATAAATAATGACGACTTTATGAATAAGTGCGACAAGGCAGAAGGCCCGTTTCAGCTATATTTTTACACACTACATGTTTTTCCCAAGAACCGGATCAGTAGTGGCGTGCAGGAGCCACATCTCGGTAGTTCGTCATAGCATCTCAACGGGGATAGCTGTATGCTAGTCGCATTGCGGGACCCTTCAACCTTTGTCTGTCGGCTATGCAGCCGCACCACTTAAGACTGTGTACTCTACACAGGGGCTTTCAGTGTTTTAGTGATTATTGGACCCTAACTCGTACGCAGATCGGGTTTCGAGCCTCGCATATGAACTTATGTTACAATTACATCCTCTGTTGCACCCGCACTGGGCCACCGTGTTATGTGATAGGTGTATAAACTTTAAATTGCCCTTAAGATGGCCTGAGGACTTTTGGGGCACCTTTGTATGCCCATGTAGCATTAATGTTAATTTAGGTTCATATGCCACCGTACATTAGTTCCATGTCTTACCATGCTGAAGAGATTTACAATATGGTTCCAGTTCATGTCAATTAGGGTTTTGTGTTTTATGCAGTGTTGCCAGATCAGTCGCCTCTATGATATTCAGAAGTGTAGTGTATGTAAATGGAACACTACAGTGTACACTTCCACGTAACAATGTGCTTCGTCGTAAGAATATCCATTACTTCCCAGTCAAACAGGACATCGTTGTACCTGTGTAAAGAGCCCCCTTCCATAGTAATTCATCAGTGTTCGCTCGTATAACCGTAAACACAGGCACATGTTGTGTAAAATCCCAGGCTTCTAGCATAAGACGAGCCTTGCTATATGCAGTACCGTGTACCGAGATTACATGTCAATAAAAACACCCATACCAGAGACAGCCTTAAAATGATTCTCATAATCCATCACATATTCAATCAGCATCTACGGCTGCTACAGCAGCCATGTGGCGAAGTCATGCCTGGAGAAGAGTCCCACTCTACCTGCGAATTGTCCTGCAGGGTTCATTCATAAGCTAGTTGGGACCATCAGCGACCACCCACCACTCCTGACACCAAGGCAGAGAGGGACAGAACAAAACCAGTAATCATAAGACAATGTTGTATCTAAAATGAAGACTTATTAATATGTAAGTAATTATAACTTAGTGTTACTAGGCTGACAACATGCACACAGCATGTTTCCGTGAGAACTGAGCTTGTGGTGGCAGGCAGAGACCACAGCCTCTGACAGTTCGCCAACATCTCTGGTCAGGGCTAGTCGCATCCACGCCACAGAGCCCTTTAAACTTATTTTTTCATCAATGACCACGTTTTTCTAAAAATAAATTCCCTTTGGCTCGGCAACTAGCCTTCTACAGTGCATTATAGGTTAAATAAAACAAAACAATCGCTCATTTCTATTAAATATACTGCTGAAAGAATAGCTGCTATCCACTTCTAGTTCCAGGGAGGCCTTGGAGAGTATAACATAACTCATTAGGTCTGACCTCTTTACGATAAATAATATAGGCCCTATATGGAAACAAAAAGGAAGGGTTTCGTTAATAAGAAAACTGATTTGTTGCTAAGAGAGCAACCGTCTTACAATTATAGGTATAGGTCACTTAATAACAAAATTATTGGTCAACTTTACTAGAAGGGGCTACCACCAGCATGACATCGGACTCCACAGTATGGATACCAGTTTTGAGATTGTGTAAGCCTCTGGTCAAAGCCCGATAAGAGGCCAATTTCACCAAAAATGATTTAGATTTTAAACTTAGCTTAATCCCTGTCACACTGTCAAATTTTTGTCTCTAACATATTTGATAATAGAGTTGAAGGGAAAGTATTGGATGGAAAGTGGCTTACAATTTTCTCCATCAAATATATTTGGACAAATTACCTCAAATATGTTTTAAGTTGCCGTCGTCCGGGTTCTCGTGTTCGAGACCGGGCGTGGATCCTAGCGGGGAAACTGGCTCTTAATGAAAATGTGTCCAGGAGAGCGCCAGGCTAGCTCTGTGTCTAACCAAAAGTTGGGTTGGTGGGTGCGATTGCCTCTACGTGGCCCGCTAGGACCGTTGGCGATAGTTGTGGTTGGAGGGATCCCTGGCTATTAACACGTTACAGGCCCTGTGCAGCATAACACGCTGATTCCTGGCTGGGTTGGGGAGACTCACACAATAACACACACGAATTCGGTTTTGTACTGTCGGTGACACGTCGCGCACGGAGTGTGCGGAGTGGACGTTTAATCGGTTCGAACAGTTACAATTGCAGTTTACACTTACACGACGTACACTGAATTACCCTACGAAATTACATTAAATTAACACTGAGTGCTCTGACGCACTGTCACAAATTTTAAACCCTCACGCCAGTCGAGGTTAAGGGGGAGGTCGATTGGAGGCGGCCAATCCCGAAAATTGTTAATGCGGCGGTACCCGGGTCCACCTGTGTGGACTGTGGCTCGCAGTTAAATTAGTTGCAAGTCCTATGCGTTGTCGTTGTTGTCGGTGCCTTTGCACTCGACGTTTAACATAAAGTCATTGTTAGCGGGAGTCGGCCCGTGCCGTATTTCGAACTGCCCCGCATAATGTTTAGTGCGGGGAGTTTATGCTTAAGCGGCTGGCTGGGTTAGGCCCTACACCATAAAAAGGACCGGGAACGCATGGAGAGTTTATGCAACGGAAAGATTTGAGTTAATAACTATAGTTACCAGTAGTGAATTTCAGTGGAGACAAAGAGTGATGACTCCCCGTGGAACGAACGTCCGCCCCGGTCCGCGAGTCGCTCGGTACTGGCGTTGGCCCTTGGCGCGAGGAGAGGCCTCAGTGTTCTGTCGCGCCAAAGTTTCTAAAGTTCCGTTATTCGGAAATTATTTCAATATCAAGAGATGGAGAGGGGCTCTAAATTCGTACATTAAATATTAATGATTTATCTAATTTACAGATACTCTCTAAGAATTAGATTTAACAAGTTTACATAAATTAAGTTTAAATAATCAGAGTCACACCAGAGACTATTTGTCACTTGTTGACTGCTCCAGTGGCGATTTATACACAAAAAACAGGGGCGTCATGTTTAAGTTACACAATACTCTAATTAATTAAGGCTGAAGGCCGCATAGGAGACACTCACAAATGTATTAACGTAATTTCACACGTGAGTGACCCGGGCACTCCTGTGTCGCACTTTCCTTGGGCGGGGATTTAATAAAAGTTGGTGTTACTATTAAATCGTGTCTGATTTCTAATGAACTGGGGTTGAGGTGGCTGATTAATTAAGACATGGCCCTTGATTCTACCTTTTCCTCAGGGGCTCGCTTGACTCGGGTGGGCCATGGCTAGGCGTATGTTCCGTTAGCAGGGTCGGATACTGGCGGGTGCAGGTCGGGCTTTGGGGTGGCCTTCGGCCTGACGACGTCAAAGTTATGTAACAATATAAAAGTTTATTTTTGGCATGAGCCATCTCAAACTTTTCAATTTTTCTTTCTTTCAATTTTGAAGTTTAATCCTGTATCACAGTGCTGGATATAATTTTTTTGATTATATTTGTGTTTTTTTTAAATGTTTATACCTGAGTAAATTTAAAACAATAATATTCGTTAAATAATTTAATCAATTTTTAGTTTTTTCAAATAATTGAAACATAATTTTAATTTTACGCCTAAAATGTTTTTGTATACGGCATTCGTATAAGAAATATTTTAGTTATTTACCCTGTGCACTTCACTATTTAAGAATCGTTTGAGAATGAAACTAATGTAATTTCAGTTTTCGTTTGGCACGAAATTTGATTGGCCGATCGCGTCCACCATCCAATTTATTTTAGAAGTCCTCCTATATGTAAAATATTTGATGAAAACTCAGTCATCTAACTTGTCATACAAATATGGCTGTGCTAGTAATGGAGTTAGGAATAGTCACCATAGTGATGTTTTCGGGGACGTCATAACCTTCCAAGTTTATTTGACACAACATATTTTTTTATTTATTATTTATTACTTATTAACCTACAATTGGGCTTTCACCCGGTGGCAAGAACTCCCACTCACTCCCCTCTCCCCCCCCCTCCATCAGCTTTCTCCTCAGCTCCCTCCCATCCCTGACCTCCACCATTTCCTCCCCCAGCCCATTCCACTCCCTCCCCGTCCTCACCAGGAAGGTGTTCCGCCCTCTCTCTGTCCGCCTCCACACCCTCTGGAGCTTACATCTGTGGTCTCTTCGTCCTCTGTACTCCCCTCTATGTACTTTGCTTCCCAATTGCCCCCATCCCCCTTCCCCCTTCAGCACCTTGAACATCCTGACCAACCTTTCCACTCTTCTTCTCCTCTGTAACGTTTCCCACCCCAACTCCTTAATCATTTCCGTTGGGCTATGCAGTTTCCCATCCTGCCCCTCCCTCCTTCTCCACATTCCCATCACCCACCTAGCCGCTCTGCGCTGCACCCCTTCCAGCTCCTTCACCTCAGTCACCAGGTAGGGGTCCCAGACCGCCGCCGCATACTCCAACATTGGCCTGACCAATGTGGAGTATGCCTTCTCCTTTGTCCTCCTCCCAGCTCCCTGCAGGGTCCTACCAAGCAACCCCAGCGCCTGCCTTCCCCTCCTGACCACCCCCTCTATGTGCTCCGCCCATCCTAGGTCATTTTTCAGTGTCACCCCCAGGTACTTATATCCTGCTGCCTCTCTTATCTCCTGCCCCTTCCAGTAATATACATTTCGTGTGACTTTCCTCCTCTTTGTAAATCTGACAACTTTTGTCTTACCAACATTCAAGGACATTCCATTTTTCTCCGTCCATTGCTCCAACCTTATCAAGTCCTCTGCTAAACATCCCCCTTCCCCCACAACCTCATACACTACACAGTCATCTGCAAATAGCCTCCATCTGGCTTTCATGCCCTCCCCCAGATCGTTTATCATAATTGTGAACAACAGAGGCCCCAGCACACTCCCCTGTGGCACCCCCGACGTCACTTCCCCCTCCTCGGAGCTTTCCTCACCCACTCTCACTCTTTGTCTTCTATTCCTCAGGAAATCACCCACCCAGTTTACCACCCTTCCATCCCTCACCAGCAACTCAACCTTTTCCATTAACCTCCTATGGGGGACCTTATTTAAAGGTATTGAAAGCGAAATTTTACAGTGTGACAGGGCCTTTAAGAAACCTTAAGCAACGTTTAATTACGAATTAATATTCACCAAATGTTTACGAAAGTTACCTTAAGATTACCATTAAACACACCTTTTGGTATGTTTATTTACTTAAGTTTAGCAGACAGCAAAATGACCGCACAATTGTGTTGGCTGATATTCGACAACGAAATTCACATAATTAACTTCAACTATTTAAAGAAAAAACTAACTATAATATGATTTAACTTCAGCCTGTTTTTTCATTAAGAAAATGTCACATTTTTTTGTTTTGAAAATTTTTCACGTCCTTTAATGTGACTGTAATCAAATAAGAAAGTTTATATCCTAATTCACATTTAAATATATATGTTTTCTGTTGTAATATAAATCATAAGTATGTATCCTGTTGACACTTGTTGATGTAGCTATCTTTAGTTCCTTTAAATCTGTTTGAAACAAACCAGAACAATATTTTAGACCAACTATTCTTACTTCTTGCAATCGCTTTAAATTTTCCTTTTAATTCTCGCCACAAAATATATTTGACCATTAAACTATGCAAGGGCTTAATTAAACACTAATTTATTAATTATAATGACTTTTTAAATATTCCCTAAATAGTAATACACACTTGTGTATTCAATGGTGGTAATTTCATATATATTTTTTAATTACTGCGAATTAAACTTGTATATGCTGGAAGTGGCGTTTTTTCGTGTAGTTGATTTTTATTTGCTTTCGCTTTGGGGAAAACATAGAGAAAATAAGCAAAACGCCATATTGCCTAATGGAAGGTGAAATGTTTTCGTTTAATGGGATGTGTTGTTTTTCGCGAAAATGTGCGTTAAATGTTTGAACACAGTTTGAAATTACGCTAATGAAGCTTTCCACTTAGCGTAGTTTAAGAAAAACTATATTACACAGATAGGCAGACTAATAATTGGTAGATATATTAAAAATTGGGACTATTATTCATTGGAAGATCGTACGACGGATTTATGGGGATTGATGTTGTGTTATTGTATTTCATATATTGTCATAATTATGAAGTATTTACATATTTGTACTAGCTTCGTGCAGAATTTAATCTTTTACTCTCGATGTGATGTGTTGACATTTCTCTCATTAAGTTACCGTGTAACCATTCACGATTAGAACATGTGGTTTACCAATATCTTTACGCAAATTTCGTGCCTACCATTATCCTTTGTTAATGACTGAAATTAAATCTGAAGATTGGCGTATTTCACCGGGTATCGGCTACTGTGTTTGAATGAAACGCCTATTGTCATTCAGATCTACAGTACAAATTTTCATGCCTTATTGAATTTAGTTTAAATATTACCATTGTGCCAAAGTTGACTTCCACTGTATTTTTTATTTATACAGCAAAGTCTAGTAATATAGCTTGATTGTAGTTCTGGTAATTTACCGTGTGAAGTTGGTGTTTGGCCATTTTTTCAAACTACGTATAATTAAGAAGAGCTCCAATGATTTCCTGCATAAATCCTACGCTGCTGGTTTTCCTATGCCTCTACCTAGGTGAGACTTGCACTTATTCATTTTACTTATTATGAACTTTATTTTGGCTTGAGTTTAGATTCTATTTGATGAATCAATTAATGTAATATGTTATGGAATTAGTGTGTTAAAATGTCACAAATTATTACCCTTATTTTGTTCTTTTTTTTAATTCACACTTATACAGTTTTCATGATAGATATGACAGTTATGTCTTATACTACTATTCAAGATTGTTGCTAGACAAATTCAGAACTATCATATTTGCCTGGGAGAGGGTGAGATTTTGGAAATGAGGAGTTCCTTTTTCCTGTTACTGTCAAACCTACTAAAACTTTCATGTTCTGCCAAAATTTTCTCCAGTCTTTGTGCTTTTACTGGAATTGTGATGTTTTAGTATATGATCAGGCAAAGATTCATTTTGGAAACAAAAAAACCCTGGTTCAGAAAGTTTTTACTGCTTTAAAAAAATACTTAATAAATTGTACCACTCTTCAATGTTTTCTTTCTTGCAGCCTGCCAGTACATTTTATTTTGTTTGCTATACTTTATTTTATTTGCAAACAGACTTCTTAGTATTACACTACAGCTTCATTTAATTTTTATTGTCTGTAGTTTCCTCTGCCTCCTGTGTTACTTTATTTGGTGATCTGCTTCCTTCTTTCTTCAGTCCAAGATCTTCTGGTTTAAATAGTTCTTTTTTTTTTGTTTAGTAATTTTTACTTGTAATTGAGCTTTCACTTGGTGGCTAGGAGTTCTCCCCTTCACTCTCCCCCTCATGGTGGCCTTCCACTTAGGTCCTTTCCATCTCTCACTTGTTATACTTCTCCCTCAATCCCATTCCACTCCCTCCCTTAGTACTTGCCTCTTTCCACTTGCTGCTAGTCCCTCTGTCCACCCTAGTTCCTAGTTTTCCCCAGCCCCCCTCTCATTTTATCACGTGGAACAGCCTTACCAACATTTCTATCTTCCTCATTCCCTAGTAGGTAACATATTCCACCTGTTTCCTAACCATCTCAAATGGCTTTCAGTTTGGAACCATTTAAAATTTTTTTTCCTCTCTATAATGTAGATACGGTAAATATTTACAATCGCGGTAGATGCCAAAAAAAAATGCTAAAAATCTGAAAATACTTTTATTCTGTGCCCTTTCACTTCCTCTTTTCAAAACAACCGGCGGAGGTAAGAAATTCCAAATACTTTAGGAGATATCGAATTTTTTAATTTCATCATATGTAGAGTCGCGGTATATGCCAAAAAAAATGCTAAACATCTGAAAACACCTTTATTATATGCTCTTCAACTTCCTCTTTTCATTAAAAGCGGCGGAGATTAGAAATTCCAAATACTTTAGGAGATATCGAATTTTTAAATTTCAGCACAAAACCAGCGCATTCCTGTGGCGTGCGTGCGCCATTGTTTCTTGTTTACGTACGAGTATCTATTTTTTTATTGGATAACGATGTCACGTGATTGTTCGTGATAGGCCAGAATTCAAATGAACTAATACGTGATTATTTAGTTCAATTATTGTTTAAAACGGTGTTTAATTACCGCCTCCAACTTACGTGAGTTTTTAACGTTTCTAATTTTAAAGTCTTATTTGTTATTTTGATATTGTTGCGCAAGTAATAAGTAACAAAAAAATTTACGTGAGTTGTTACTGTACATCCTTTGTTACGGGTTTGTTATGTAAGGTCAGTTACGTTATAAATAATTTAAAACTAAAGAATAATTAAAATTAATTCACATTATTTTTAATATCACCTTAGTTTTGAAGTATTTATAATGTAACTGACCTGACCTAATCGACCATTTTAGTTTACTGTTCACCCTCTGTCCGGGTTTGTTTGGTCAGGTCAGTTACATTATAAATATTTTAAAACTAAACAGCCATTAAAATTAATTCACAAAATAATTTTTAATGTCGGCTTAGTTTGAAAATATTAATAATGTAACTGACCTGACCTAATCAACCATTTTATTAATTACGCATTCACGATTCACGTATTCACGAACACACGGCAAAATAACAAAAATGGCGCAGCTCGAATGGTGCCACAGGTCTTGTATTGCAAAATTAAAAAATTCGATATCTCCTAAAGTATTTGGAATTTCTTTTCTCCGCCGCTTTTAATGAAAAGAGGAAGTTGAAGAGCATATGATAAAAGTATTTTAGGATTTTTTACATTTTTTTTGGCATCTACAGCGACTCTACACATCATGAAATTAAAAAAAATTCGATATCTCCTAAAGTATTTGGAATTTCTTATCTCCGCCGGTTGATTTGAAAAGAGGAAGTGAAAGAGCATAGAATGAAAGTATTTTCGGATTTTTAGCATTTTTTTTGGCATCTACAGCGATTGTAAATATTTACCAATGTTTTAATATTTTTGGGACTATTAACTCCCTAAATTTTATATTAGTAGGATAGTTATGAGGAAGAAGGCTTACAAGTTAAACTGAACCCAATATTAAAATTTTAAAAATTGCTCAATGTTTATTCCTTAAGATACATGGCATTGAAACCCAGAACCCTTCAAAAGTTTGTTGTTGTTTCAATCAACTGCACCATATTTTGTGTTAGGGTCTTTCTCTGCTAATTGGAAACTAGTTCATACAACACTGTTCCAAGCATATTTTCCTTGAAAGTTAAGAAGCAATATAAATACAACGAAATGCAGTTATAAATTAAAAATATCCCTATCTTCGTAAGGCTTTAGTCATTTCCCTCTTATTTTGCAAAAAATTCATGTTGGGACTGTTTTATCATCCAGAGGATTGTTTATACAAAAGAAAAAAAAAACAGATTTTTATCAAATGTAACCAATTAGTACCTTTGTAAATTGTATTTACTATAACATTAACAGTGTGAATTATATATTAAATAGAGAATTAAAAAAAAAAATGCTTAAGAAACATATTAGGAATAAATTTTCTAATGCTATAGCATGCTTGTGCCTAAACTTATAAAAATCAGTTTCTTAGTCAAACAAAGTTTTTATGACTGAAATAATAACTCTTAAGAGGCCACTCCAGTGTTTCAGGGGCACTATGCAACCCGCGTTAACCTCATTAGATTCAATGCTATTTTCATTTTGCTTATCACTTATTAACTAATATAGATTTCGAAATGATGCTTGCTTGATATGTAAGACAACGATGCTCTTATCAAAGCCCCTTTCTTCAAAAACGTGCATAAATTATGGTTCAAACCTAGACAATACGCTTATGCATATTAGTAAAGATTAGAATAAAACCATAATTTATGCACGTTTTTGAAGAAAGGGGCTTTGATAAGAGCATCGTTGTCATACATATCAAGCAAGCATCATTTCGAAATCTATATTAGTTAATAAGTCATAAGCAAAATGAAAATAGCATTGAATCTTAAGAGGTTAACGCGGGTTGCGTAGTGCCCCTGAAACACTGGAGTGGCCTCTTAAGTTATCTTTTAAAAGGAATATTAGTACAAAAACAAAAGTATCTAATACTATTCAAGCTTGCAACATTTTAACATGTCTCTAGTAGCTACTTTGAAATAATTTTAATAGCAACTCATTGGCATTATAATTACAAAAAAAATCATCTTACCATTGCTTTTTAAGAAATTATGAAACTTATTTCTGAAAGACAGACGTATAGAACTTAATAAAATATTCTTTTTCCTTTTAAGATTAGATCTGGGTTTAGTATTCCGTGTTTCTGACGTGAAACTTATCTAAAATGTAATCACCAATTTTATATATTGGTTGATTGAACTAGACCCGGCAACATTCTCCAATTCAGCTTTAGACTTATTATGTGGGATAGCCTGTGGAATGCCTGCATAGTTACTAATAGTATTATCCGGTGGGTTGAGGTCTGGTCTGGATTCATCTTCACATTCAGAGTCGGTGTAAATTTCCTCAACGTTTCATTTTGTCTTTTCTTCGTACTTCATTACTCCTAAATTCATTCATTCATCGTCACAAAAGCAGCTCAAACTTATCATTATAAGCTTGGCAGTTCCAAAGGACATCTTGATAGTTCGCCCTTTACTTGTAATGTTTTGAGGGTACCTCTGAAACTTTTTAAAAATTTAATGGCTTATTTGCCAATAGAACTCTCAAATAATCATGGACTCGGTGCTTGTTCAGGTTATAAATTTCTTTTTTATCACTTTCTACATATGAGTGTCAATGCTGTGCTTGATATTTAATAACTAGTCCATTTAGATTTTTTTGAGAATATTTAGAAGTTACAAGGATTGCCGATTAACCTTTTATATATAATTGTAGCAAAGAGGTTTGCTAAAATCTGAATAGAATTTCATGTAAAAATTTCTTGGTTTGTGAGGTTTGGAGAGGATAATGCTGAAGGTCTCGACGGGAAGAAGTAAAAACTTGAGTGGTTTGCCTCACCGAATCACTTACTTGAGTGACAATCTTGATGGAAGGACGTAATCGTCGGCGTGCCGTTTGCGGACGTACGCACACGAGTGTTGACGCCAGCTGTGCATGGCGTGGTGCTCCAGGGCTGTGTGCGGGCCGCATGGCGGTGTCTCGGACCTCGTACTGCGAGCACTACAACGCCTCCAGCTGCGCCGGCGACGGCTGCCTGGAAGTGCAGGAGTGCGAGCAGCCCGAGCCGGAGAAGCGGAACCACTGCTTCGTCCTGTGGCACAACAACAGGAGCGGGGAGCCCGTCGTGCAGTTGAAGGTACGATGGACGTCTTGGGGTAATTCCTCAGCTGCGGGAGGGAAACCCGTTTGTGGAGGTTTCATTACTTGCCGGCTATTCACGTTGAGGTTTGGTGGTAAGCGTTCGGACGATCGTACAACAGTGATGGGCAGAACGATTCTTCTCACGGAATTGATTCATTTGAATCTGTTCCACGTAATGATTCGTTCAAAAGATTCATTCTTTTCGTTTCTTCTCGCTCTTCTGAGGGATATGGCTCTTATCAAGAATCATAACTCATTATTCACTTTGGAGTATTAGTTATGTCTTTTGTGTCCGGCTGGTTATCGTAAGCTGCTCGGCTCGGGTAGCTGAAATTCCAGACGTCTAGCTTTATAATAACTGTTAAATGATGACAATTTTAATATTATAATTTGTCTAAAATAAAAAAGCACTTTTAAATAAACTATTTTTCACGTGTTATTTTTCTTCATATGGCATTTATAACAACCGATTTTAGGACCGCACTAAAAAGCCAGTACAAGCAATATGAAGTAATTAACCCAAAATTGGTAAATGTGGTGCATTTTTTTGTTATCTTTAATTCGCATGATTTGTTAGTTTTTTATTTACAAGGTTTGTGTATTTAAAAATATAAATTTTAAACTACTACTCAACCATTGACATTGTCAGGTGTAGATACTTTTCATGTTACCTTATTTTATTTTATCAAGTATCATTTGCCCTTGTGTATCTACACACTTATGCAGCGATTACTGATTACTCTGACTCCCGACGTCATTCATTTCTTAAACGAATCCAAGGAACGAATCAGATAGGCCGGGTGGCCGATTCTCATCTCGTTCTTTCGCTGTTTCGTTCTTCTGACTCATGTTCATCTTTTAAGGAATCAATTTTCAAAAAACCAATTCTTTACAGTCCGAACAAATCACATGATTTTGTTCGCTCAAAGATTTGTTCGTTTTGAACGAATTGTTCACGAACAACACATCACTACATAGTAGAGTCCTGCTAATCTGGATCTCGCTCTTCTGAACATCGGTTAATCCAGAAGCCGTGTTGCGGCGTCCCCGGACAGCGAAGACACGTTAGTTAATTGAAAACCATCATACTGTGCTGTTTTATCACAGTAGTTGCCATTTGTACTCCTTTTTTCTTTATTAATTGTTTCTAATGTTTCATGTTGCTCAATTTACTCAGTGTATTCTTGAGAGACTTGCATTGTGTTCTCTAAGAAGAGCGATTGAAAGAATATTCATCCAAAAAAAGCTCTGAATTGCCTTTCACAGTTTTTTTTCTAACAACACAATATTCTCTAATAAAGTACAGCTCCAGCTACCATGAAGTATTGTTCTTAGTTTTGTCTGGCAACAACCCTCTTCCACGTTGACTTTTACAAAATTATAAACATCCAGAAATTTATTAATGTGTTTCATTATCTTCTTAGTTAACTCATTGTGGACGAAGCTCAAGTCAGACTTGGGCATTGTCCACTCATGCAATAAATCTTTCCCGTCATGAGTGACTCCCGTGAAATGCTATAGGAGTCTTGCTCGGTCACTGTTGTGCATTGCACGTATGGTACTTTTTTAATGTTGCTCTATAAATACATGTTTGGATAATTTTTTTTTAAATTTAAGGATTTAAATTTATTATGTTATAAGTAAATAATATTCAGTAATAAATTATCAACTTGTAATTTTTTTTTCCATTTAAAAAACAATGTTTTTGGAAAATTATATAAATAACAAAATTTCAAACATTGTAGCATTGCAAAATGGGTCATAAGAATATTAAGAATAAATTTGAGGTGAAGGATATTTTTTTTTTGTTGATATAGAAAACAGTTCAGATATGTTAAGAATTGTTATTAATTACTTTGGTTAAATTTCCTGGAAAGCCTTAAAATACTTATTTCCTTGAGATACTTAATTATTAATTTGAGGGTTAACTCTAATTCATAATAATTAATGTTGATATTTGATAATTAATGTCAGTAATTAAAGCAGTATAGATTATAATTTTACAGGACATCATTTTTAAACAAAAGTTTTTATATGAATTTCAACTTTGTTTACTAAATTTTTAACATTGTATTTGAATTTTTTGGGTAATTTTATATTCTATTGGATATTGCTAGTGTGATATTTTGAGAATAGTCTGGAAGGTACAGAAGGAAGAGCGGACAGGCGCGACACTCTGGCGCCAGAAAGCTATTTTTCACTTTGTAAATGCGTGTTTGGGATTTACGCGTCACGATGTACGCACAGCTGTAGCGACCGTCTGGAAGGGTCTCTGGAGGCTACCACTAGCCAGCCAATCAGGGCGAGTCCTGGCGTGGTGTGATGCGCTCGGCCGAAATTCCTTATTTGGGCATGTTAATGAATGCTGTACTGTGATTGGTCGGTTGGCCCACGGGGTTGCCTCCCTTGTTTTCACCTTTACAAGGGAAGGTAATCTCGTCGACCAAGTCACTTGTTGCTCGATCGTCGCCGAACTCGGTCGCGTCGTCGGCAAGTCACGAAACAAATGAAAAATTATTAAGGGACAATTTAACGCCTAGGGGCTGGGGCCACGCCGTAGTTTTTTAACCTAATTTCATTTTTTTTTCGGACTATGTATTAGAAATTTAGGCCCTAGGCGTCGGCATCGGCCCGACTCGTGTGATTTCGGTCCGCGATCAACGGTACCTTGAGTTAGGTAATTAACCAAGGTACATTACTAAGTTTTTTTTTTTTCTTCTTTGGCGAGTGACAAGACTCCTCGACCATCAACGGCAATATGTATGGTGCTGTGGTATGTATTTGGACCTCATCCTATCAAAATTCAAAGATATCGTTAAAATTCGTATAAGAAAAGACAAAAACTGTACAAAAACGAAGTTTTTCTAATTAAATTCATTTGTAAAATTGTGTATTGAAGCCATGTAACGATGAGAAAAAACATTTTTTTAAAGAAATAAACAAAGATAATTTAATAAACTCTTTTATTTCCAAATAAAGCAGAACCTCAGGAACATTGTTTGTTTTGTATTGTTACGTTTCTATGTGTGGTTAGCCGGGCAAAAACATACAACGTAACAACATATAATATATTTTTATAAATCACAGAAAACTCAAAGGGCCAAATTTCAAATTCTTATAAAATGCGTGCTATTTATATAAACAAATTTGTAAGTTACAGGGCAATATTTGAAAATATTGCAATTTGGGCAGTTCACCTAGACCAAGGATGGCGAACATTTATTGGTGAACGTGCCATTTTTTATGGAAAAGAAAAATTTGCCTTTGATGTGCCATCAAAGAATCTTGATCTAGTGATAATAATAATGGATACAAATAAAACTAGAATCCTATAACTTAAAAACTCTTTATGTGCAACTCTAAATTTGTACAGCAATCAAAATATTTACTATTTTATGTTTATTAAATAAAAGAAAAGGTTAGGAGCTATATATCTTACATTACGCTCGTATTTTGAATCTTTAATTATAGGCGTGCCCAAATTATTTTGTGTCGTGGCGTGCCGCCACTGGCACGCGTGCCATTGGTTTGCCATGCGTAACCTAGACCATTAATGCACAGTCTGTGTTTCTGACAAAATTGTGGAGATTGCAGCAAGTGTACACTATTATGCATTCTCATTCATTTTATCTTTTTCTGTTTTCTATGTGTATAAATAAGTTACATTACATTGTTAATGAAATACTCTACTTTGAGATTGATTTTTTTTTAAAATGGATGTTTGTTAAATGCAAATCAGATTAATATTCTCCTTTTTATTATTTAGGCCATCTACAAAATTTATTTGATTTTGATTTGTGAAAGGTACTTTTACAACATGCAGCCTTCGTAACTTACCGCAACTCTCCAATTGTACAGTTGTCTCCCTCTCTCTATTTCTTTCCCCCTTTGTTTTTCTCTATTTTATATATAATACATAATATAATATACATAGTTCAAATCAAAATAATTATAAGTAGGAATAAAAATAATGTACTTTACATAATATTTTATGGACTATAGAGGTATTTGAGAAGCCCTCAATAGAAATGAATTTTATGTTTATTATTTTACTTCTTACCTCTATGACTTTGTCTTAGTCCTGTTATGAATTATATTTACCAGTATTGTATCTCTATGGTCAGGTCAATTTGGTTTTACTCTTTAAGTATTTTCATGTTTTATCTAAGTAATAATTTTATGAAATGTCTTTGCAAACATTTGTTAAACGGCGACGAATAGGAAATGAGCTTACACCTTTTAATATTGTTTTTGGGTCATTACTGAGGAAAGAGTATATGTGATTGGACGCTCGACTGCGCATATATTTTATTTAAAGAATTTAGTATTTCCAGTGTGATTTCGGAGAGTGTTCAATAGAGAAAGCTTTGACTGTTTGAAACAAATTGGAACTGGAGTTTCTGTTCTACTATCATGGGAGAAGGATTAGAGAGAAAGAGCTCCGTGATTTAGTCATAAATGAATGTAAGAATATCACGTAAAACATTGGTACGACGACTGAATAGCTAGAATCTACGTGAAATTGATGATTTTATAATAAATACCGGAACTACACAATGAAGAAGAGGTAGTTACCGATGTTCGAAGCTCTACTAAAGAATCGACGACGACGATAAGTTTTGACTAACAGCATAAATAGAACTGGATCAACGACGAATTAAGAAGAAACGAAGAAAAGGACTATCAATCTTCGATATGGAAGGAGTTCGACAGCGGTAGACGGCATCGTAGACGGTGTACCGGAGGACATCATCCTTCTAGACGACTCCAGGTGACCGACGCCAGTCCTGCTGGAGTACCAGCAGCACGAGAGGAGGTGCATCGAGACGGAGACCCAACCAGCGACATCGGAGGAGAGTGAGATCTAACCAGCAACATCGGAGGAGAGACAGGGGTTCGGAGAGGTTTTCCACAGCCTCTTGGTATTGTAACGACGCGACGAGGTTTGTTTGCCCCATCCCCGAATTAACAAGAACAGCGAGAAGTTACCTGTCCTATTTTAATGGCAAGATATCTTAAACTATGATGTTTACGATCAAGACCTAATTTGAAACTCGCAAAAACAACTTAATACTACTTAACTACGTAAAGACTTGTAGCTTGTACATACTGGACCTGGTTAACTGACATTGATCAGTAATATGTACGATATCAAAGTTAAAATCTGTTAAAGTCATTAATTGTCTTGAATGTTTAAAGAATAGCCCCAGGTCCAGAAGTCTTGAGACAGTTTGATCTACCGAAAGAGACTGAGCTAGTAAAAACAAAGAAAAGTCTAATTTGCCAGTTAAAATGTGTTTCAATAATATTTAAAATATTGACTGATAACCAAACTATTATTCAGTGATACAATTACGGAAAACGTAATTAGTTCTGAAAGACATTTAAGTATAACGGATATTGAAATTTTGTTTAATGAAAAACCTATTTAAACATGAATAATTGTCTCAAAGGTATTTGTATGTTGCTTGCTAATCATTGACTCTGTCACTTTTCATGTTACAGTTGGATATGTTGCAAAAGAGTATTGTCACCCATACAACCATGATTTTGACCCTAGTAAAAAGTTCAATTTTCATTATATTTTATTTTTCCGATTGATAACCATACTTACATATCATGTGTATGTTAAACCAGATAGACAGAAATATTTAGCTTGGATTGTCTTGAAAGAATAATTAGTTTTTATTACACTGAGATCAGCAGTCATAGAGAAGTTAATGCTTTTAAACACACTACTTATATTTGTTGATTTTAAGGTCAGAATACTTACACCAAAGAGAAGGAGACATACTGCTAAGGAATTATACGACATTTTATTGTTTGGTATTCACACTGAGTCAAACTACACCAGTACATACAACCTGAGAATAATTTACTTTCACTACCAGCGTAACAAGACATATTTTATTTAATATTCTGTAGAGGTTAGTAGTTATGCTACATACACAATCACAACACTAGTACTTTATAGAGTTTTCTAGGCGCCCAACTATAATACATTTTACATCAGAGATTTTGGCATTTTAGGAAATATACTCCATAGAGTAATTTCTGGTCACCCAACGGTGGTGCACCCTTTTAGAAATTTTGGTCACTCACCCTTGGTGCTGTCTGAAAAGGAAAAAAAAAGGTAAATTCTGAAAACACTTTAGAATTTTGGCGCACAACGTGTAAGCCAACGTTAGGGACTATTTTATGATTTTTTTTTTGAACAACTCAAGACACTTTGAAAAATACAGACAGTAATTTTATTTTGTCAAGATGACAGACACAGGTAGGAAGTCATATTTTTTGAGAGGTAGCAATGACACTTCTGACTCTAGTCCTGAACGAGAACCTAGAGAAGTAGTACCAGAACAGCACATCGAGACTACTGGTATGGAGTCACAGCAGGAAATGGATTTGGGTCATTCGCCGCCGACACCAACTGTTACCCTAGATGCACTGTTCCAGTTCATGAATAAGGAGAAATTAGAACGGGAGCGTAAAGAACAGGAGGAGAAACTAGAACGGGAACGGGAGAAACAAGAACGGGAGCGTAAAGAACAGGAGGAGAAACTAGAACGGGAACGGGAGAAACAAGAACGGGAGCGTATAGAACAGGAGGAGAAGTTAGAAAGGGAACAAAAGGAGCGAGAAAACGCCGAAAGACTAGACAATTTAGTGCAAGTCTTAAATAACACTTTAGGCAGGATTGCAGATGAAACAGCAGAAATCAGGCATGACTTAACTGAAACACAGCACGAGATGCAACAGAAGTTTTCCAGTGTACACACTCGTATTGAAGGTGTAGAAATATTCAGTAAACGCACTGACGATAAAGTAGTACACTTAAGCGAGCGTCTAACAGGAAGGTTAGATATGGTAGAGGCGAAAATAGGGGAAATAGAAAGAGAATCCAGACACATCGCAACATTCTCGCCCCAACTAACGACTCACCACACTAGCGAATGTAATACCGACAAGGAAGACACGCCGGTAAACAAATCGATAACGATAGAAGCCGAGCGAAATCCCGCGAATATTAGTACTGCAATTATGTCAGCAGATCCGGTACTTACACTACACCACCCTTCTAAGAAATGGTTGGATGACGTTCCAACATATTCAGGGAAAAGTAATGAAAACCCTCGAAGATTCTTAAATCAGTTTGGAGAATATTGCCACACATTTAAGTTAACAGACGCAGAAAAATTGAAATGCGTTAGCCACTGCTTGAAAAACACGGCATATTATTGGTGGGAGTTGGCGAAAGATTCGGTACACGCATACGAATCGTTTCAGAAAGCTTTCATATCCCAATTTTGGAATACTCGTATCCAAAGCAATTTGCGAATACAGTTGCATTCTGAAAAATTCGAAAATCGTAAATTTCAAAATTTAGAGGCGCATATCAGCGATATGTACGAGAGAACTCGTTATCTTGATTGCCGTATGGAAGACGAAGAGTTTATTGCCATGATAATTTCGCAATTACCACTCAATTATCAATTACAACTTAGTGGACGGCAATACAGTAATATTGTAGATTTCAAGGAACAACTGTTAACGTATGAACGACTCGTTAAGCTCGATAAAACGGTAACGCACAAAGAAACTAACGAGCGCAAGAACACGAACCAACAGACACCGTTATACAATAACTGGCGTAACCGAAATGAAGGGCAGAACAGCGGACACAAACAACCTCAAATTCACACACTGAACGTTGAAAACTGCGGAAGTAATTGGTATCACAATAGATATCGAGGTCAGCGATATGGTAACGGATTTTATAAACCACAGTACTATCGTCGTAGAAACGAGAAGCGACAAGACAGACGCGAAAATGAATCACAGTGGGAGAATAAACGTCAGGAGGGGACAGTTAATTTCAGAGAGAATTCAGGCGAAAATCGAACAACGAAAGAACGATCGGCAAATTACAATAATCATTCCGGAGGTCAGTACAGCATAAATGCACAAACGTTTGTACCGTCTGAAAAAGGGAACAGCTTTAGCACCACCATTCACGACGCGCGACAAGGAGAAAGAAATTCATATTCTATAGCGCCAAGTCACGAGCAAAGCAACACGGAATGGCCGCGCATGCAATCTAGCAGAAGCTCAGATACAAACCAAGGAGGTAATAACACGTTTTTGATTTCACCGAATGCAAATAATGGATTTGCTAATTTGTCACAAGAGCAAATTAGAGGATTTAAGGACAGTGCGGTAAACTAATTAGGGATGGCGAAAACCCGCTCCGCACGTCAGTCCCTAATTGTAAGTTAGACGGGGCTAGTATAAAATTGGATCCCGACGCAAATGACAAGAATAATTGTCGAAGCATACACACCATTATGTTCAAAGAAAACGAGCGTGAATTTTTACTCAGCGAGCCCACAGAAACCGAAGTTCAAGCGAAACAAGCACTATGTCCGGAGATATCGTTAACTTTAAACGGAGTTAAAGTGCCTGTACTATTAGACAGCGGCGCAGAGATATCCTGCATCAGCGAAGACTGCGTAGCCATGATAGAGAGCACCGGAATATCATTACCGAGAATGCCAGTACCGAGTTTAAAGATTCTAGGGGTTACATCAAGGGCTAGTCCCATCATTAATCGTCAGACCTTATTGGAAGTAGAAGGGTTAGGTAGCACCAAGTACATTAATGTATTAATCGTAAAAGGATTGGCCAAACCAGTAATTTTCGGGGTAGATTTTCTAACTAGCCATAAAATAATTTTGAATTTTGCAAGTTGGATGGTAACTGCTATGGATGACACAGAAAATACGAAAACTACTGAAAATTGGGAAGTTTCGGAAAAATGCATTTTGAATAATACTGTACACAGTTCTACCAGTGTTACTCCATATGAAGCGTTGACAGGAAAAAGATCATTGATAATACCGTCATCGTTACTACCGAGACATCACGATGAAGCTCTGGCCGCAGAAGATAAAGAATTAGTCGAGATACAGAAGGAAACTGAAGAGTTGGTCGCAGCCAAGTTGACATCCACGGCGGATCTTCGGAGAAAATACCAGAAAGATTCCAGCAAGATGAGTTTTAATTGTGGAGATTTAGTACTCAAGAGAACGAATCCAGTAAGCCAATTTTGGAAGTACGTTACTAAGAAGCTATTTCTACTCTTCGATGGACCATATATGATCACGAAGATTATTAGAAGTAACTGTTACGAACTGTCTGACATTAAAACGAAACAAGTAATAGGACACTATAATATAACGCAGTTGAGGAAATATTACACTCCTGTAGAATAGTATACACTGTTACACATATGTCCGTTTGAAGACATATATCGGTGACAATACTCTATGTTTGCAAGTGAGTATGTAAATAAGGTCAATAATATGAAATGTAAATTTTCTGCAAATAATTAGAATATAGATGAGATGTTTGTATGATGAGAAATGGTCCTAAGACCTATATCAGAGTATAGTTCGTTAGTCACATTTCTGAAGGGGACTATTCTATAGAGGTATTTGAGAAGCCCTCAATAGAAATGAATTTTATGTTTATTATTTTACTTCTTACCTCTATGACTTTGTCTTAGTCCTGTTATGAATTATATTTACCAGTATTGTATCTCAATGGTCAGGTCAATTTGGTTTTACTCTTTAAGTATTTTCATGTTTTATCTAAGTAATAATTTTATGAAATGTCTTTGCAAACATTTGTTAAACGGCGACGAATAGGAAATGAGCTTACACCTTTTAATATTGTTTTTGGGTCATTACTGAGGAAAGAGTATATGTGATTGGACGCTCGACTGCGCATATATTTTATTTAAAGAATTTAGTATTTCCAGTGTGATTTCGGAGAGTGTTCAATAGAGAAAGCTTTGACTGTTTGAAACAAATTGGAACTGGAGTTTCTGTTCTACTATCATGGGAGAAGGATTAGAGAGAAAGAGCTCCGTGATTTAGTCATAAATGAATGTAAGAATATCACGTAAAACATTGGTACGACGACTGAATAGCTAGAATCTACGTGAAATTGATGATTTTATAATAAATACCGGAACTACACAATGAAGAAGAGGTAGTTACCGATGTTCGAAGCTCTACTAAAGAATCGACGACGACGATAAGTTTTGACTAACAGCATAAATAGAACTGGATCAACGACGAATTAAGAAGAAACGAAGAAAAGGACTATCAATCTTCGATATGGAAGGAGTTCGACAGCGGTAGACGGCATCGTAGACGGTGTACCGGAGGACATCATCCTTCTAGACGACTCCAGGTGACCGACGCCAGTCCTGCTGGAGTACCAGCAGCACGAGAGGAGGTGCATCGAGACGGAGACCCAACCAGCGACATCGGAGGAGAGTGAGATCTAACCAGCAACATCGGAGGAGAGACAGGGGTTCGGAGAGGTTTTCCACAGCCTCTTGGTATTGTAACGACGCGACGAGGTTTGTTTGCCCCATCCCCGAATTAACAAGAACAGCGAGAAGTTACCTGTCCTATTTTAATGGCAAGATATCTTAAACTATGATGTTTACGATCAAGACCTAATTTGAAACTCGCAAAAACAACTTAATACTACTTAACTACGTAAAGACTTGTAGCTTGTACATACTGGACCTGGTTAACTGACATTGATCAGTAATATGTACGATATCAAAGTTAAAATCTGTTAAAGTCATTAATTGTCTTGAATGTTTAAAGAATAGCCCCAGGTCCAGAAGTCTTGAGACAGTTTGATCTACCGAAAGAGACTGAGCTAGTAAAAACAAAGAAAAGTCTAATTTGCCAGTTAAAATGTGTTTCAATAATATTTAAAATATTGACTGATAACCAAACTATTATTCAGTGATACAATTACGGAAAACGTAATTAGTTCTGAAAGACATTTAAGTATAACGGATATTGAAATTTTGTTTAATGAAAAACCTATTTAAACATGAATAATTGTCTCAAAGGTATTTGTATGTTGCTTGCTAATCATTGACTCTGTCACTTTTCATATTACAGTTGGATATGTTGCAAAAGAGTATTGTCACCCATACAACCATGATTTTGACCCTAGTAAAAAGTTCAATTTTCATTATATTTTATTTTTCCGATTGATAACCATACTTACATATCATGTGTATGTTAAACCAGATAGACAGAAATATTTAGCTTGGATTGTCTTGAAAGAATAATTAGTTTTTATTACACTGAGATCAGCAGTCATAGAGAAGTTAATGCTTTTAAACACACTACTTATATTTGTTGATTTTAAGGTCAGAATACTTACACCAAAGAGAAGGAGACATACTGCTAAGGAATTATACGACATTTTATTGTTTGGTATTCACACTGAGTCAAACTACACCAGTACATACAACCTGAGAATAATTTACTTTCACTACCAGCGTAACAAGACATATTTTATTTAATATTCTGTAGAGGTTAGTAGTTATGCTACATACACAATCACAACACTAGTACTTTATAGAGTTTTCTAGGCGCCCAACTATAATACATTTTACATCAGAGATTTTGGCATTTTAGGAAATATACTCCATAGAGTAATTTCTGGTCACCCAACGGTGGTGCACCCTTTTAGAAATTTTGGTCACTCACCCTTGGTGCTGTCTGAAAAGGAAAAAAAAAGGTAAATTCTGAAAACACTTTAGGACATAAATAATTAAAAAAATAATTATAAGTAGGAAAAAAGAAAATGTACTTTACGTAACAGATTATGGATATTTAAAGCTTGATAAAGCAGTACATACCATTTCCACGTGATTAGCACTGCCTATTACAATGAAAATTGCTAGTTCTTTAAGTCTTTATAACAAAATTGAAACACCTATATTTTCATTCAATTGTACGGATGTAGGAGTAAAAATACCTGGAAACATGAATATCCCTACTTCCCTACTAATTATAAATGTGAATGTAAGTTTGTTTGTTACGCTTTCACGCAAAAACTAATGAACAGATCATCATGAAACTTTGTACACATTTTCTTGGAGGTATTTGAAGTAACATAGGATACTTTTTATTGGGGAAAAAAAAAAAAAAAAAAAAAAAAATTTCAGAAGGGCAAAAAAATTGATATTTGTATTTATGATCGTCTGACTGCGAGTTTGAGTAATTTGAATGACATTTAACGCCATCTGGTGTTTCAATAAGTAAATTAAATAATTCACTTATTTAATAATATAATACCAGCAGTCAATTTACTATTCAATTTTATTTTTCTGTCACCGCCAAGCAATACTTAAACTTTTTAAATTTTTGTGGTTAGGTGTCTATTTTCTTTGGTGATTGTTGTTTGGACATTAATGCTGAAGGTTATATTTACTTTCAAGAGAATTTTGTAATTTAGTGAAAATGATGTGGATCTAATTACTCAAGTTAATCATACAATTTACGTATCATGAATTGATCCAGAAATCAATATCGTCTTTGATATCACAGATTTTAATTGCTTTGCTTTCTTGTTTTTTTTTTTATCCTTATTATGAAACAGGTGGAGTGTCGAGTACTTGTCCCGTTTAACGGCACAGCACGACACGTGCATTCGGGCCAACTGCATCCGGAATAGCTGCAGCGGCAGAAATGCATTGTCTGACACTAGTCTAATTTAAAATAAATATGATCATGGTAAAATACATTAAGTGTAGTAATAAATAAAAAAAATTATTGTTATTTTATTATAAATATATGATTATATTGTGTTTTGATAGTCTTTGTTCTGGTGTTGCGATAAGCCTCAAGTGTGAATGTTAATGTTGTGTGCGGCACATGCAGGGTTGCTTCCTGAACAACATAGACTGTTACAACCGGTCCAAGTGTGTGGAGACGCGGGAGGAGCCGAAGAATGCCTATCTGTTTTGCTGCTGCGAGGGCGACATGTGCAACCGCAACTTCAGCTGGGAGCCGGCCCCCACCACGGCACCGCCCCCGGAGAGCAGTGAGTACCCGACTGTCTTGCCCTCTGCCCCTGCAGACCGCTCAGACCGCTCAGACCGCTCGCAGCCCACCGAATCCTGCAATTCCCGGCGAGGTCACGCAAGTTGCAGTGAGCCAGTTAGTCCTTACTCGTTTATTCCCCTCCTGTCACTCCTGATGTCCACAAGATGCCAAGTCGTAATTTATTCATTACGCTGATATATTTAATACTTGCACTAGTTTGGTAAGGACGGCCGACTTAAGTAGTGTAGCCGGCTGCCCTACCGCATGGACGATTCTTTTGTTTCTGGCTGCCTTTGAACGGTGTGAGGCAGCGGTGGATGGGATGGGTGGAGGAGTATTGGCCTGATCTTTGAGAACCCACTGCCTCTTGGAAGCATCCATCGTGTTTCCCACTCGAACCGATAGACTAGCATGTGTTCGTTATCAGTTTTCCATTGCGAGGCACATTTGGCTGACTCGCTGCACCACTATAGTGCATTACTTTTACAGAGGGCATGGTTTTAGACATTGTTTTATTTAATTTTGGTTTTGTGAGGTTGATGAATGACTAAATTTTAAACCATTAAAACTTTTTAAAGTGCAATAACACAGTAATTGGTAGCGACAAGATTATAAAACCGAAATAATACAGCATTTAACTAAAAATTAAAATCACAAAAAAATTTATCTTTAAATTTTTAAAATTTAGAAAAGAAAGTTTTTACCAATGTCCATGAATAAAAAAATTAATTATATTTGTTAGATCATGTGTGTGTGTCTTATTCTATCACTTTTAAACTACAAATGCTTGCTGATTTTTTTTATTGTTCTGAAGGATCTGTTTTAGACAAACTTCTAAAAAAATTTTTTTTTGGTAAAATTGCAGTATGTCAACATTAGTCTTATTTGGTAGAAATGGAATCACAAAACAAAATGTCCAGAAATAAAAACAATAACACTGATCTCTTGTTTTATAGATGAAATTGGACTAAAATGAAACCATAATACCTTGTCTCTAGTCATTGGTTATTTATGTACTACACTTTCTCTTGTTAATATTACACAGTGTGGCCACCCCACCGTAAAAATTGGAAAAACTTCAATTAGTTGTGAATATTTTTGATGTCGGAGAAGGTAAATCTGTGAGGAACCAGTGAAGTTATGAAAGCCATCGGGAATTATCTGTTTGTCCAGGAATTTGAAAACAGCTTAGGTAAAAACTGTTCGCCGTTTATACAAACTGCTTCTCTTATGCCATTTTTGAGCGCTGTTTTAAGCAGCTTAGTTGTAAAACTACTCTCTGTGTTTAAAAACTACATCACTTATACCATTTTTGATTTTTGATGTTTACCACCTGACCTGCGGCATGGCATCAGGTGTAACTGATACCACTAGTGTAGCCTCTTTTGTTCTGCGCCTTTTTTTACTTTCCACCAGTTCTCTCTCGCAGTAACGTCTGCAGATGCAACAAAATTCTAAAAATACATCATATAGTAAAATGTGATTTGACAAACAAAAACCAAGAGGAACTCCTTCATGGAAACCCTTAAATAGTTATACATGGAAGATACTACTCTGTTAATTGATGCTTGGATTATTTTTTTCTCTTTATATCAGTTATTTCTAAAGTATCTGCCAGATTTCTAGCAGTCGTAACATTTAGTGAAATTGAGCCCAAACAGACACAGTGGTGACAAGTCTCCCGCCTTAACAGTAAAGGTTCAGTCTAGAACCACATGCCACTTGTTTAGCAAATGCCTAGCAAAAAATGTTCATCAAAGCAGAACCGAGATTCTTGTTTATTTTTTATAAGGATGCTTAGTGGAAGAGGTCTTACAAACTAATTTTAAAAAAATACCTGTGGTCAAGAAGTTATAAGTCAAGGGCACTGATCTTTATACCTCTTTAGTGTGAAATAGTGGCACCCACAAACTTAAAACAGTGGAAACTTTAATTCTCTGGTATGCTTTGCTGTAAACCTACAGCTGTGTTTGACTTATGTTATAATACATATTAATCTTTTGAGGTGTTCATGTTAAAGCATGATGTAGATGCTTTTAAATTGTTTTCAGGAAGAATTTTGTATTATAATATATACACATAAATTTATAATATTGTGATTTATTTCTGTAAAATTTGACCCACAAATTCATTTTAGTTCTGAAAATTCACTGAGACGACTTTGAAAAACCTTTACAAAACAGGGAAAATTCTATGATTTGATACTGCTGGGAGAGTGGCCAGTCTGATGCCATGTATGTGACAGTGTGTTTTATATGCCTGTATCACATAACTCTTACTCATAAATTTGTTTCTAGCAGCAAGTGTATCCTACATTGGCAGCAACAGTCATGAGATCCTGCTGTATATCTTGGTACCTATTGGTGGTCTCACCATGATTTTCCTTCTCATGTTCTGGCTGTATCGAAAGCGACGCTTCTCCTACTTTAACGAGGTGAGTTACATATTCCCGACAATGGATCATTTTAAAGGCTGCAGTGATAAATTTTTTCAATGTTTGACCATGCAACGTGCAATTTTCAATGATTTTCTATTCATAACCTATTTATTTGGGATTATTTTGATGAGATCAGGAACCCTTTATTAAGGGGCTTTTGTTTTGTAGGGTTGTGCTAATACTCTTATTTTTAATGAAATAAAAATGAAACAATATTTAGAGTTTTTGAAATGTAAATGAAAATTTTTCCTTAGGTTCACCTTAAAAGAAATATTTTTTTGAGAAATTTGTAAAAAAAAAATTATATTTAAAATAAAAAAATATAGGTGAATGTAATTTGACTTAAATAAGGAATACTAGCTAGGCCTACTTAATAGAAGGGTGAAACATTTCTAGAAAAAATCTGTATAAAATTTTAAAGTACTAAATTGTATTTTTTTATTAAATAAATTTTTCAGATCAAAATTTTTAAAATATCACTGGATTCTAATTGTAAGTAAACATTTCCTCACTCAATTTTTAAGTCATTTTTAGTTTCTAGTTGTCTTGATGTATTTATTTTTGATGTATTCAGTCACTCCATATCTGAGTGGGTTTTACATTTTTTGAAGTTTTATACTAATTGAGATTGTGTTAAGAGTTTAGGTTGTCCTTTAATTAAGGTACGCAGTAGGGTTAAAGGTGTTTTGTTTTAATTTGAGGTTGGTGTAACATTCAAATTCGTTTTACATTTTAAGTTGTCTTACAATGAAGATTGTTTAATGTTCTCTGTGTTGTCTTATACTATTTGAGGAGGTATTTTATTCATTTTCACCCTATGTTCCATGATTTAATACTTACAACACCTTACTTTTTGAGTTAAATCTTATAACTCAATAGATTTGAGACTCGTTATTAAAAATAACTGAAATTAATAGTTTAAAAATTAAATTTTTTCATGAGAAAAAAATTGGATTCCCAACTTGTGCAGTAAAATTCTATAAATCAAATGAACTATGAAATTGTTTCATTGATGATCTAAGAGGATTTATAATGAAAATTGAAAAGGAATGTTATGAATGTTTTGTATCAATTGCATTACAAAATGTTTGTGCAATTGTACTATTTTGTTGTGATAGCTAATGCATATTATGTACATAGGCTTGGCTATTTTTTCTTGAATATGATTGGATATTTTATTTGAAAACTTTTATGTTAGTTCAACCACCACACTATCTTATCCAAGTGTGGCTTGCACAAAATATTTTTTTTTTAAGTGCATTAAAATTCTGCAAAACCAACATGGCTGTATTTTATTTTAATGTAAATTGAGAGAAATTAAAAATTAGGGAAGAGTAAACACACGACACTTGTTTCAATCCTTATAAAGTAGGACGTCAATACTAATTGAGATTGTATTTAGTGTTTAGATTGTCCTTTTATTTAAGGTCTGCCATATGGTTAAAGGTGTTTTTGTTTTAATTTGAGGTTGATATAACATTCACATCAGTAAATGTTCTAAAGGAAAACTTATTTTTTGTCTTATATGCACATTAATAATGATTAAGTTTAATCAGCACTGGCATCATGAAAATGTGGAAAAATTGTAGAACTCAGGCAAGTTTGTTTTAAGAGTCAAATATTAAAAAGCTTGTCAAGATATTTGTTTAATATATATACTATTTGTCTAAGCTGGCAGGATCAGGGAATTAAATTAAAATTAGCTCATTAATGTTAATGTTGCATCATCTTATAATTCAGCACCAAAACTGGCTTGTTTGTCTTGTGTGCATTAAGAGTGATAATGTGTATGATAACTCATTATTGTTACTTACAATTTCAAAGTTACATGATCATCACTATGGTTGCAAGACATTAGATCATGTAAATGGTGATTTTAAAAGTAGA
Organism: Bacillus rossius redtenbacheri; assembly: GCF_032445375.1. Lineage (NCBI taxonomy): Eukaryota > Metazoa > Arthropoda > Insecta > Phasmatodea > Bacillidae > Bacillus > Bacillus rossius. The sequence goes on from NC_086334.1 coordinate 46,137,593, forward strand.
AGGAAGACTACGTGTTTGGTTGACATAATTGCCCAAGCAGGGTGTTCAAAACAGACTGTCTTCAGGAGTTGTTAGAGTTCAGATGTGTGTCAAACGTTGTGCTACAAGCTGCCTGGTTATAATATTCTTTTCCGGGTTAAAAGATTGTGAACTTTTTGTTTTGTTTCATGCACACCTTTTTCTCTTGCACTTTTCTAGTGGGTGAGTATACATTTGCACCAAGTAGCACTGATGTGAAATATTTTTAAAAAGTAGCATTGCTTTTTATTAATGTGTAAGATTTTATATTTTTTTGTGCATTCTCCATATTTTTCAAGTGACAGATAATGTTATGAATTTAAAAAAAAAAATGAAATAAACTTATCTTTAAGTGCTATATAATAGGGTTGGTACAGGTATGGGAAACCATTTGAAGTCAGGGAAATCACAATATATTTCTGGAATTTCCTCTTGTGCTAACAAAAATTAAATTAAAAAAAAAAGCTTTCTTTGACGTAGGCTCCTCAAAAAATTGTAAAATGTTTATCACACAATTCAAATGATGTTCCCTTTTTTTTCTCTCTGAATTCTCAGGCTTTTTACTGTAAACACGTAGTTTGAGAAAAAAACAATGTATTTGCACATGTTTACTAGGGATGAGTCGGTCCTGGTTCTCGGTTCCGCCGGTACTCTGCAAATTAACCGGCACCGAGAACCGTAAATATAATGTTGGTACCGGTGCCAATGCTATGGAAAGCATAACAGCTAATACTTTCCCCGGAAAAATGCCTGTGGTATATTGCCGGCGACCAACGTGCCCTCGTCTTTCAACTTCACTTCAAGCCCCCTGTTACAAGTGAATGGTTAATAAGTCTTTGAAAATTGCAGGTGACACAGACAAAGGGCATTCTCCCCATCCCCCATCCCTCTGCTTAGCTCCCCCCCCCCCCCCACATGGAAAGATACCTCTGGCAGGAAGTGACCTAACGTAAACATAAGAGATTTTTTTGTGCCGAAATTCAGACCCTTTTATTTTTGTCTCTCTTTTCACTAGTAGACAGTGATTTCCAACTAAAAGCAGACCCTTAAAAAAACAACACAGGCACAATATGCTTTTAAACTGTAATGATTTAAAGTTGTCTTTCAGCACTCAAAACAAAAACTTCCTTTGTTCTGTCCACTTGCCCTACCTCTAAAAGCCTTCATGGTCACTTGACCTGTACTTTAATTGTCTCTCTCATTCCTCCAGTGCTGACTGGTCGAGATTTTTCATCACTTCCACCCCCTTCTTCTGTAGGATGTTTTTCCCATCAAATGCCCTTCTGAAACTCTGGTCTCTCCAGTCTTCAGCACTTCAACCCTAGTCAACTATGTACATTTTTCTCAGCCACAGATTTTCAAGCCAAACTATAATAATTCCATTATTCTGAAGATTATTTTGCAAGACAAAGGGTCATTTCATTATTTCATGATTATAACTATTAAATAAGAATTAAAAATAGCTTCCCTAAAAATATTTTTTGTAAATAAAATTATTTTGTTTGTATAATTTTTAATGTTATATTTATATAAATTAACATGTCACTTGGGTTTTTTTTATGTATGTCCTTTAACTAAAGAAATTTATTTTTTACTCAAGAATTCCTCCAATTTCACCCAAGATTTGATGCCTGTCACCCAATAATTTTAAAACTTGCTACTCAAGAAATTTATGGGTCCTACTTATATTCATAATACAACCAACATAATGTATTAATATACTCTTTAAACAGACCTCTGTTAACTTGAATGTTCCATCCCTTACCCATTATAAAACATACATTACTTGCTACTCCAGTATTATTTATTATTTATTTTTTATAAACTACTTAATCTCTTGTGAACAAATATTCAAATTTTTCTCAAGCATTTGTTTATTGGTGGCCTAAATTAAATACTGATCCAGCAAAATAAAAGCTGTTAGTTTGTATTACAAGATATTGCTACCCCACAGGATGGGTACAGTGCTGCTCCAGCATCTAGTGACATGAGAAGCAACTGTGCTGCCTAGGGGCTAAGTGACTTGTTTGTAGCCTAAATCAGCAGTTCCCGAAATGTGTTCCGTGGCAGGGTAACAGGGGTTCCGTGAGTCAGGACGAACGTCACATAAAGCAGGCACGATTATTGTCAAACAACTTTCTTTGAAGGAGTTGGTGTTCCGCCAAAAGAAAAGTCAATCATAGGGTTCGCTAGCCACAAAAATTGGGAATCGCTGCTCTAAATTATGGTACAGTAGGTCGCTGATGAGTTAATGTTAAACAAATACACCATTTATTAGGGTATACTGTATCTTTGCTGCTACTTAAAATTTTGTGGAGGTTAACATTAAACTGAGAACCGAGAACCGGGATCCAATTTTTAAGAACCGGAACCAAACCGAGAACTGGGAAATAAGTAGAACCGACACATCACTACTGTTTACATACAAGTTCAATAGCCTTTACTCAATAGTTTCTGGTGAATCTATGTCAATAGTTTGCAAACATGTATTTTGATATCAAACTGTGTTGATGGGCCTGTATCATCAATAATCCAACACTGAATTTATTTCCAATAATTCTAGAAATTACCGGCTTCTGCGGATTCATAGAGATAAAGTTATGAAGAGTTATCCAAAAATAGCAGAATAATTATATTACTTGCGATAAAATTTCAATTAAAAATGTTTGAAGGAGATTAGTGTTTTCAAGGAGATTTTATATGTGAATTCTGAAATGTTTTTATTTACTGGATGCGTAGATAGGGCATATGTCATATGTGTTAATATTAAACAATTAAACACAATATATGAAATGAAAAACTAAACAGCGTATGTTTTGATGCTGGTGGGGAAAAATTTGGCATTGGGTTTCATTATAAATTCAAAACTAAAACAATTTTGAGGAAAAACAACACAATGTGCTATGAAGTATGGTATGACTTAAAATCAAATCTGCAAGGGTGTCGGTATGAAGTGAGTGACTCGTGAAACTAGCTTTCAAAATTGATTAACCACAACTTGTGAAACTGCTGGCAACCTTAGGTATGCACAGAGTAAATAATTATAGTTTATATTATTTATATTTTAATTTCGATAACAAATTTTGTTATACTCATTATTCTATTAAGTGGTTCCTACTTAATTACTGTTGATTTTTCACTTATTTTGACATCAAATTTTTCAGTTGTATAGGTTAGGTTAGCTATAATAGGTACTTCATAACTAGGTAATTGTTTAAATGCATTCAAAGTATTAGCCTAACCAACTGTCTTCACTATTTTAAAATATTTTAAATATAGCCAACTTATTCCAACTGATTATTATATCACAACAATTTTAATACCTTCAGAAAAGCTAACCTAATTACTCAGATTGTTAAACTACTGGTATGCAATTTGAATGATTGGAGATTGTGTCAGGGAGTAAAAGAAAACTTAGAACTTTTGTTCAGAAAAGAGGCTTTCCTTCCGAATTACCATTAATTAATTTCAATAGGGTGAGTTCTAGAGTAAAAACATATTATATGTGCAGTTGAAGTCCATTGCTTGTGTTTTCTTATGAGAAAGGTTTTATAACGTCAATATTAATTTATTTTGGTATCCATATATTTTAAGAATACATACAACCTTTGATACATACAACCTTCTTTTCCTGCGGAAAAGGCGTCAGCATCAGATGGCGCTACAGGATTGTTCGTGTCTAAAAGGTCAGGGAAATTTGTCAGTTCAGGTCTGGAAAAACTGGAACAGTCAGGGAATTTTGTAATTCCAAACTTGTGGCAACCTATATAAGTACTATTCTTTTTAGTGTTCTTCAGTGTTAACAGTACTGTGAATATTTTGTAGCCTGTGGTAACCTGGCTAGAATTTAGTTATTTCATTAGGGAGGTATTTGTTTTTATATTTATCTACATCATTGCATGTTTGCGATTTGATTGCGTAATGGTTTTCAGATTCCAACGATTGAGCCACATCCATTGCCTCCCCCGTCTCCTTTCTTGGGCCTGCGCCCCATCCAGCTGCTGGAGATAAAGGCCAGGGGAAGGTTTGGGGCAGTGTGGAAAGCTCAGTACAAAACTGAAATGGTTGCTGTCAAGATTTTCCCCATACAGGTGAGACACTGTATTCTGAGGGAGTGCCCCCAAACACTTTCGATTGCGACATGAAGTAACATCTTTTACCGACTTGGTAACTAGAAGTGATTTCTGTGATAGTTATAAGTAGAAACCTGAATAAGTTATTTTTTTTAATATGTATGTTATTTTTCTCAAAAAATAGGTTTCAGTTTCCTTAGAAATAAGTTGTTTTTTCAGACTTCATGTGGCAACCATGGTTTTAAACGATAATCAAAACCATATTTTTTTGTGAGATGGATAGGACAAATTACTACCAGTAGCCAGTTTGCATCACTACTAACAAGTACGAAGCAATTCATAAATCACCTTTTTATTGCTTCGTATGGATTTCATGTTTTTACGTTATTAGACCTGTGCGAATATCCAAAATTTTGGATACGAATATGAAACATAACTATGAAACATAAACTATTCGTATTCGATTCAACCTCGAATACTAACACTTCGAAATAATGAACATTTGTTTGCTTACAAATACAGTAAGTCCTCGGTTTACGTCCGGGTTACGTTCCTGAAAACCGCGACGTAAATAGAAACGACGCAAAATGAGCCATGTTTCATGCCACCAGCCGGCCACGGCCCAAGGTCGGCCGGAAGCGCTGGCATACAACCGTGACAACGGGCAATTTTATCAGCAAATGACAAGCAAATGACAACCGACAGCATGGAAAACAAGTCCAACTAGTACTTCTCAGCTTTATAGAATGGTTATTTAATTGTACGAACTGTGGTAGGTGGCAGACCTAACACTTTACTAATCTCAACAGCCCTCTCGCCCGAATCGAAACGTCTCAAAACTTCCATTTTCGTGGCTAATGAAACATGTGTTCTGTTCTTATTTTTTGAAATTACGTTTGAAGATAAATTTAGTCGTTTGGAAGACATCTTATGAAGAAAACATCATAAATTGCAGTGAGTTGATACTGTAGGCCTACTACAAACGCATTTAATCACGATAAAGTTAACAACGGCACGTTTAAAACTCTGGCCAACTCAATGATATCATAGCGACTGAAGTGCCAAGGAGTTGGACGAAAAGGGGTAGGAGAAAATGCTGTGTCGTTGCGGGAAGTAGATAACACTTCTACGTGCAAGATACGTGGGTGGCCGAGCGGGCGGGCTGGTAGTATTGCATCACCGCGCGGAGAGCAGCGGAGAGCAGGAAGCGTCCCTCATGATGTATGATAAGATAAGGCGGTGAACGTGTAGCTTACGCTACATAGCATAAATTAACTACCGAAGGAAACAAAGAATTATAAACGAATTATGTACGGTGTTTTGGTTAAAATAAAGATTTACGGTCATTGTAAACGACGCTATTGTGAATCGGCGACAACTTAAATTGAAACATGAGTACTCAAACATTAGCGACGTTAATCCGAAACGACGTAAATCGGTACGACGTAAATAGAGGACTTACTGTACTTGACATAGTATATTTCATCAGTTTGTCATATACCAATGATTACTTGTGAGATTTAGTCATTTGAACTATATAAATACCCTTTTTTGATGTTTAATGGGACTTCATAATCAAAAACGTGAACCATAAGCAACATTTTAGACATGGAACAAGTGTAAAAAGTTTTTTTTCTTCAGCTACTATCTTCCTAAATAGTAATGGAAAAAATTGTGTAAACAATTCGAAACATTGCATGGTTGTCATTTCAAACTAGAAAATAAAATATTATGTGTATTCTTTCACTCACCAGAAGTAGGAAAAAAAAAGTCACCAACCATGGTCTACAAAAACCACAAAATACGGACACTCTAGTGAGATGAACATTGAAAGAAGTAATAGTTGTAGTTTCAACGGCGTATAAATCAATGGTAACAATCTATCTAACACCATGCGATAAAGAAGCAGCTTACTTGCTGTGTGTGTCTCTCTCTCTCTCTCTCTCTCTCTCTCTCTCTCTCTCTCTCTCTCTCTCTCTCTCTCTCTATATATATATATATATATATATATATATATATATATATATATATATATATATATAGACAAACACACTATATATATATGTGATGAAATGGACATTGTGACTCAAATGTATATAAAAAAATGTAAATAATGGTTTAAGATGCAAGATGAATTTAGCAAAAATTGTATTTATAATATTGCTGAACTGAAATACAATTTTCTTGACTGCAGTTAACAACGAAAACTTGTGAATAACTAGGGTTTAAATATGTAAATATTAGCTCATTAAATCACTTATTTGGGAATATAATTTTTTTTTTCACATTTTTCGTAAAATAGATTTCAATGGATTAAATCAGGGTGGCCAGCCAACCGGGAAATCGGGAAATACGGGAAATAGCCAGGATTTCTTAAAAAAACCAGGAATACCTGGAATCAACCAGGAATTTTTATTAGAACCGGGAATTTTTTTTATGAAGTAACGATCACAATAACATACGGCTGTTAAATGAGCACGTTCACCACCCGTCGAAGCACGACAGTGTGCTCGTGTGCTATATTTTGTGAAAGTTAATTTGTTCATATTGCATTTAAAAACTTTTGTAGTACGTAAGAAACCGTTAACAATTCAGACTTCCATACTTATTATGTTTCTGTATTCAAAAGCAACAGCATTTTGGCTGAAAATGTTGTAGGATGGTAGTAATTTCTCGCACGGCATGTTGGTAGCACTAGTTTTGTATGTATATTTGTTTTTACTTTGCGCTCATGTTGTTGCGTCACGGTATCACGGATACTTTTCTCGAGTTTTTTTTAAAGTTTAGTTGTGCGGGACGTTGTTTTGAATCTTTTAATCTAACATGTAATTGGCGCAGACTATCAAAATGTCAACGAGTTCGGTCACCACATACAATGACAAATGTACGGAAGAGTTTGAATGGGTGGAGAAAGATCCAAAGTGCGGGACGAACGCTATTTGCAATTTCTGTAATGTTAAAATTTATATCGGTAGCATGGATGGGAAAAACAGCATTAGCCAGCCACGCAAGAGGGGCAAAACACGTGCGTTTGGTGTCAAGTAATTTTTGTGACGTGAGATTATAAATTTTTTGTTGGTGGTAGGTTTTGTTTTAAGCAAGTTCATTGATTTAATTTTTAAGCCTATAGTTAAGTTGTCTATTGTTTAACGGCAATAAAACATCATATTGTGTGTGCTTTGTGTAACAAAAATGCAAATTGTATGCAAATATTGATAAAAACCACCCTTGAAAAAACCTGGAAAAAACCAGGAATTTTATTATCCCAGAAGAGTGGCCACCCTGTAAATGGTATTTTGCAGTATGCAAAAATTTTTGGGCTCAAAATGTAGGTAGAGTAGCAAGTTGTGGAAAATAAGGTGAATAGGAACTGAAATGAAGGGTTGGTTGTTTAAATTAAGTTAGCTTAGGTTAGCTGCACTATTAAAAGAGTTATTTCATTATTTAACTATTTTAATTAACATTTTTCATATAATTATTGTAGCTGTCTTAACTTAGCCAACTTTTCACGTGAGTAATATTTATCTAATTTTCCGAAGTTGTTTAATGACGTGAAATAATGTCTTTAGCTGGATTATAATTCTAATTCTAATCCTTACTATTCAAATTCAATATTTATATTTGCGAATAATTTGATAATTTATATTTGATTCAAACCAAAAAACTGATATTCACACAGGTCTAGTCACGATTGAAATTCCATGATTGTCGGATCTTATTAAAACAATAGTGTTTAGATAGGTTTTTAAACTAATTTCAATAATTGTCAACTAATATTGTTACACATACTTAGTGTATTTTGTATTGAAGGTTTCATTAGAAAATAGTTTTTGCTTATTTGAGCATGACTAACAAAGAGTCTCAAAATGTCTTAGCTAGCCAATTTCTTCAACCTTAATGTGAATGCATACTTAACTAATTAATTAGAAATTACATCAGTGTTCTATAAATATTACAGAACCAATTACTCAAAAATTTGAAGAATGTTTTAACATAATAACAAATTTTTTTTTTCAAGCACAAGAGGCTATCTTAAAAAAAATAGTAGTACAACCAATGTGTCAAAATCATTGAGTTTCCAAAGATGGTGGTAAAATGATAAAATCAAAATAGCCATAGTTTTTAAAAATAATTTTATGCTAAAAATAAAGTAAATTAATTGATTACAATACATTTTTAACATTTATGCGTAACAAAGAAGCAATTTAACAAAATTTCTTGAAAATGTGTCAAAAGCATGTTAAATAGCTGTTTCAACTTTTTTCATGTCTCTTGATATAAGTGCAATTTAAGAATTTGTTGCACTAAATGCATAGAACTAAGGAATGGTTAAAAGCTCTATATATAATTATACAGTAACTCCCTAGGTATGTAAATTTTCAAGGTACTCAGAAAATTTGACTTATTAACAGGTAAATTTTATTAAAAGGATAAAATTGTATATATTTGTTGGTCCAATGCTAATTTTCTAAATTATATAATTCAGGAATTTTTTAAAGTGGTATTTTCTTAAATGGGTTTTACTTAATTTACTTTTTCATTCTTTGAAACTATGATTAATAGGTAGCTGTAAGTTACTATGTGTGTGTTAGATTTGATTGGAAAAAAAGGATCTTTATTACAATCCATAAATTTGTGTGCTGCATTTTTACAGATGTTATTTTTGACACCTATTGTGTGTTGTGTTGTTGGCCAGGACAAACAGTCGTGGGTGACAGAGCAGGAGATATTCAAGTTGCCACAGATGGACCACGCCAACATTCTCCGCTTCATCGGCGTGGAGAAGCGCGGCGACAACCTGCAGGCAGAGTTCTGGCTCATTACCGCCTTCCACGAGACGGGCTCTCTGTGCGACTACCTCAAGGCCAACACTGTGACGTGGTTGGAGATATGCCGCATCGCGGAGTCCATGACCAGGTGAGAACAAGTTGTGCACGTCATGCGTGGCTCACAATCTATACTTTCTTTATTCTCTTTCTTCCTTAACAATTTTAGGAGTGGGGTCACGTTTAATATATGGATTTTTTTTCAATAATTGTTTTTAATGTTTTTTGATTTTTTTATAGTATGCCATTTTGGGGGTGGTTTTCAAGCCCAGCCAAAGGTATCAGATTTATGGAGCGCTAGCACAAACTGGACTCATGTTCTGTAGGACCAGGATCTGGGTTAGAATGTTGGCCAGTAGGCCTGTATGAATATTAGCTTTTTAGTCAGACTTTAAATACGAATACCATATTCTTGAATATGAATATTGCGTTTGCATGATAAGAATGAAATTAATTAGTATCCCTTCCTGTCACATTGCAACAAAAACTAGGAACAGGTCATTTATGCAAAACAAAGAAATACAGTCAAACCTCTATCTATCGTTTTTCAGGGGACCAACAAAAAAATTCAGTAGATGCGGACATTCAATAGATGTGGACTTCACTCTAAGAATTTTTAAAAAAATAATATTTCAACCCAAAATTATTGTCAGAAATATATCAGTTACTTGTCATTAAAGTTAAATCAGTTGAAAAATAAATAAAAATGGAAGTATTTTACTTAATTCAATTTACACTTGCAAAAAAAAAACATACACACAATAAATCTACTTGGAAATTAAAGTATTTTTCAATATCCTGAAGTCTGAAATATGTTTACTCATGTCATCAAATGTAGAGCTGTACTGAAGAAGCCGATTTTGCCAATATTTAGTTGAATCTGCATTTCTGCCAACTTCCGATACGCTTGTTAATTTTCGGCCGAAATTACTGAAAAACGAGAGAGACTGCCATAACCTAAAAATCCACGAGTACCCTTTTCACTTTTCGTGGTAGTACTGCATTCTTTCAGATCACATTAATTCTTCGCAACATGTGCCAAACGTACGTATAAAAATTTAACATCCTTTTTTTCAATAATGTTCTTTAATTTTAATATGTCATAAATAAATACATTACTGTCATGGTAAATATACATCTCGGTTGTTACGGTAACTGTAGTGCAAATGTGGTAGCTATCGTGCTTCTGTAGTAATGGTATCGACAAAGAATCTTTAGTTCTTTTTATGGTAATTATCTTAGGTTAACAATTGGGTTTGTACTGTAATTATGGTACATCATCCATATTTCTTCGTAAGTTGTTGTTCATTTGTCTTTTCTTCATATTTACGTGCTCCATTACTTGGCTGCAGATTTAAGGTGATTTTTACTACTGTATACTATCGTTACTGTTTTTATAACGGTTTATTTCTAAGAAATGGTTATTTCTGTAAAATCTTTATGGTTAAACGATCATCTATTATAATTTATAGTGACGGGACCACATATTTTGTACGATCAATGCGGACAAAACGATAATTCGAACATCAGTACAAGCGGACTGTTTTAACCTTAGTTGTATGGCAATTTTGCCGGGACCGTAGAAAGTATACGATAAACACGGACAATCGATATATGCGAGTTCGATAGATAGAGGTTTGACTGTATCTCGAAATCCAACATATACCACCGAAAATGTGAAATTTTTTAGACACTGCTTTATTCTGAAATAGTGATGAAATGAGTTCATTTTTAGATTTCAAACCATAGTTATCCACTTGTTTCTATTAATCTTGGCCAGATAAACTGCATTATTAACTCTGCAATAATATGAACACATTTATGGCTAACCTCTTGCAACTGGAATATTTATTTAAACGTGTTTATTTTGTTGAGTCAGTACAACTTTTTCGTTGTCGATAATTCAGCAGGTTAGCTATTGCTGTGCTGGATTGTGGTTCATAATTTTATTTTGATTCTCAATGTACACACTATTGCAACTGTGTTAACTTTTTTTAATGTTCACAGCTAGAGTTACTATATTTTCTGTTGTAATCTGTTGTAATTTTTTCCCATGGTTTGTACACATGATGAAACAAATACAAATAACCGGCAGTTTTCAAAATTTAATATTTTTAAGGTAGTCAATGTTTTTAATGGTCATGCAATATTTTCCACTACCGTTTCGCGAGACAGTATTGAAATTACTTTGATTACTTGTGTGTTTAAAAATAGTATTAACTTTAGAGGCTTGAACAATCTATAATTTGGAATTTTTTCTATGAGTTAAAAAAAAAAAATTAAGCAGTTTGCAGCCATTGCAAAAATATGCCTAAAGAGTCCTATTCATATATTCAAATTTTTGAATACAAATAGTTCATAATTCATAACCAATTCAACTTTGAGTAGTAACATTTGAAATGATAAATATTCAGTTGGTTACAAATGTTTGACATAGCATACCTTGTGATTTTATCGAGTACCAACGATTACTGTTGAGGTTAAATCATTTTTGCGATATAAATACGTAGTTTAGATTCTTTGATGGGACCACTTAATCAAAAATGAACAATACTCAGTGTTTTAAAAATGCAAAAAAGTATTTAAAGTTATTTATTACTCTTGCGTAAAACAGTAAAATCAGAATTAACTGTGGGAACTATTCAAAACTAGGACTATTTGTGATATTAAAACTTTAAACCAAAATATTATTTGTATTCGTTTCTTCACACATACCAGTTTTGGGAAAATATAAATAAACGTCAAAAACCCTTGATTACAACACAAAACACGAACACTTTGTGATTTGCCATTAGAAGCAGTGAACGTGAAGTTGCAGTGATGTATGAATCAACAATCGTAGTAGATCTACTGCAATGTTTAACACAAGCAGCTTATTTGCTGCATGTATCTATGATGAAGCAGACGTTATGACTCAAAAACGAAATAAACAAACGTAAATATTTCGATTCCAGAGGAAATTAGCAAAAAATGTGATAGTAATGTTGGTGAACTAAACATTTTACCTGTCTGTCGTTAAAAACAGGAATGCATGAATAACTATGGTTTGTACATATGTATGTCAACTCATTTAATCTCTATTTTGCAAATAAAACACTAAAAAAAACTTTCCACTTTTTTTGTGAAATGGATTGGATTTCATGGTATTTTGTGGTTCGTGTAGCTTGATCTGGGAAATATGAGGAGTAAAAACTGAAGTGAAAAAAAAGCTAGGTTAGCTGCTGCATAAAAGCACTTCCCCTCAACATTCAAAAATTTAATTAATTTACACTAACATCTAGTTTATATTCCAATTGCTTTTGATTATAAACTATATACGTAATCCTGTTACTGTTATATTATTTTTTGTTGGAGATCTCAATGTCGTAGTGGATAATAAACGGTTCTTTCATAATCATGTAGAATCTCAATGTAATAGATAATTTGCTTTGATTAAATATATTACTTTCAATGTCTCTAATTTAGATTCTATTATTAGTTAATTTTTAGTTCTCGTTAGATCTAACTTGAATATGCCTTTGTTATTTGGAATAATATCACAAACTATATGATGGATTGATAGTGATAAATTAGACAGACTGCAATATAAATTGATCAAAATTATAGATCAAAATAAAATTATGTTTATTCTATTCTAGGATCTCTATCTTTAAGAAGAGAGCAACTATTAGATGCCATATTTATTTATAATTACTATTTCAATAAAATTAATTGTAATTATCTTCTTGAGAAAACTGAGATTAACTACCTACCTTTAATTGTCGACAGACACATTTACTTTACTTTACCTTAAGCAAAACGAATGGCATTTTTTTATAGAATTGTTACAAATTTGAACAAAAATGGCAGTTATTTTTCTCTATCTAGTAACAAATTAAATATAAAAAAATTCTTTTACTTCAAATTTAATATAAATTTGTGTTAGTTCAATTATTAATTTTTTTCCAATCTATTATTCGTGTCTACCTCACTTGTTATTTATAACTGTTTCTATCAACCATTTCCTTTTATACTTTTAAATTTTTTACTGTTTGAATATTTAGTTTTTGGGATGTTTTGTTTATTGTTGTGGTCTGGTATTGTCCTAGTCTTATCTTTTAAATGTTATTTGTTTGTTTGTACCTAATTTTTTCGTATCGTGCTTACCACCTAAGTTCTAATACTGTAGGTTGGCATGAAAAAAATTGTTATAAATAAATAAATTTTATGTTTAATTAAATTAACTGACTTAACCTGACCTACTTTCCACTTAAGTATTATTTGTCTAATTTCCCAGAAGCCACTACAATGCATATTTACCTTTTTATTTTCTTACATATTGGTTATGTGATGTGAAAATAATTTTAGAGGATGTTCCAACTACATCATTCTTAATTTTCATTTTATCATTCTTCATTTTAATTTGATATTGGTATTTGAAAATAATTTGCTATTCATTATTAATTTGTACAACTGATATTCTTACAGGCCTACTAAAAATTTGAAAGAATTTTTGTTTGTAATTTTTTTTTTAGAATCAATAACAATTAACATGAGATATTTATGGCCAGTGCATGAAACTACGTATGTACAAGTATTTGTGAAAAAATGATTTTAAACTATCATAGAAAATAATTTTAATTTTTTTATCTTTACTATTGTTATTCAGATTTAATTTTAACTGAAAAATTGTGTTCAATCAGGCCTAATTCATCCAGTTTTTAAAAAATTGGTGTTCAATCAGGCCTAATTCATCCAGTCTTAATCAGAAAATAATTTTTTAATGCAGTTGTTTGTTAGTGTTCAGTCGACTGTATTGATTGGCTGTGACTGTGTTCAGGGGTCTGATGCACCTTCACGACGAGGTGCCTGCCAACAAGGCCGTTGGTTTCAAGCCAGCCGTCGCTCACCGGGACTTCAAGTCCAAGAATGTTCTCCTGAAGAGCGACCTGACGGCTTGCATCGCGGATTTTGGCCTGGCACTCATCTTCCAGCCGGGGAAGCCGTGCGGCGACACCCACGGCCAGGTGAGTTTGCCCGTGGCGTGACTAACAGTGCTTCGGGGGCAGTGCAACATTTTTCCCGTGCTAGAGTACTGAGTGTGTGCTATTTGCGCCACTGACCCTCGTGTTTGCTGGTATCTGCATGATGGAGACGTCTTGCATCTGTCACATGGACGAATATTCCTTTGTTTCGGTAATAGCATTGAATATATATAATGTATAGAAGTCACGAGCCCAGATTAAATTTTCTGTCCGGTTTCGCAGAAGAATTGTAGTAGTAGGAAGCTCCGTCGCAGCGATCGCTTTAATCGCTGGGTATCGACAGCATACGCCCCTAGCGGTCTTAGGGCGTACTAGGTTAACCAGCCAAGTCAATCCACCTCCCTTCACCATTCCAAATACGGGAAGCTGGTATCAGCATCGCTCGGCGACCTTGACGATAAGTATTCCTTACCACTGCCTTTGAGAGCCACGAAACCCCGGGAGAAGAAACAAGAAATTCACTGGGATCACTGTATGGAGGGATTGTGTACCCTAGTAACGTGAAAATAAGCTCCTAAGAACTTTGTATCAGTCCTAGTCAGTGTTGAGTTTAAAATATGATTTAATATAAAAGTAAAACACCTATTTATTTTAACTAGGGATGGGGCGACCGAATCCAATATCCGCAGAATCCGCCGAATCCTAGGGATTCGAAGATTCGGCGGGTCTGATATAGGATTCGTCAAAGGATTCAGTTTTTTACTATTTACGAAAAAAAAAACAGTAAAACTCACTTACGAGGTCCCGCATGGTAGGTTTTTCCGTATAAAGCGTTTAAATTGCCCGAGGTCTCATCATTTACGCCATTAAATGTGTGATATAAAGTCCGTTAAAATTTTTTCTGAAACTTTCTGTCTCAAATTATGGCGTACGTAAAACGTAAATATGAAGAAAAGACAAATGAACAACAACATACGAAGAAATATGGATGATGTACCATAAATAAAGTACAAACCCAATAGATATTTTAAGATAATTACCATAATAAGAACTAAAGATTCTTTGTAGAATACCATAATTACTACAGAAGCATGATGGCTACCATATTTGCACTATATTTACCGTAACAACCGAGATGTATATTTACCGTGATAGTAATGTATTATTTATTTATGACATATTAAATTAAAGAACATTGTTGGGAAAAAAAAGGATGTTAAACTTTGATATGTATGGTTGGCACATTTTGCTAAGAAATAATGTGATGTGAAAGAATGCAGTACTACTACGAAAAGTGAAAATGGTACTCGTGGATTTTTAGGTTATGTCAGTCTCTTTCGTTTTTCAGTAATATCGGCCGAAAATTAACAATCGTACTGTATCGGAAGTCGGCAGAAATGCCGATTCAACTAAATATTGGCAAAATCGGCTTCTTCAATACAGCTCTACATTTAATGACATGAGTAAACATATTTCAGATTTCAGGATATTGAAAAAGACTTTAATTTCCATGTAGGTTTATGTGTGTATGTTTTTTGCAAGTGTAAATTGAATGAAGTAAAATGCTTTTATTTTTATTACTTTCAATTGATTAAACTTTAATGACCAGTTACAGATATTTATGACACTAATTTTGAGGTTAAGCAATTTTACTAAAGCATTCCAGCCAAGCAGGTTGCCAGCGAGAGACGCTTCTCTTCTTCTGGAAACACTATCGCCAATCGTAGAGCTAATTTAACTCCTGAACGTGCAGAACAAATTATTGTTCTGCATGATAGATTAAAGAACAGAATTTAATACTCTGTGACAATCTCT